>NW_024756412.1:0-19328 GCF_018991925.1 Homarus americanus
ACCTTGCCATCTTTTCTACTAACGTAAGTGTTAAAAAACCTAATATTATTGATATTTCTCTTAAATATTAATTGTGTGTGCATACCATCATAAAATTAAGATATTTTTACTACAAGGTACAGTATTGTGTTGGTGATAACCAAAAAAGGGTAGTCTGGTGGTCAGCCCAGTCTCTATTTCAATTAATCCCATATGTTCTGTTATTATATTTACGCATTTTGCTTTATACGCGGACCTCCACGGGTTTAATTAACCTCGTAAAACCAGACAATACTGTATATATTTTTTCTATATCTATGATCATAAATTGCCAATAGTAGGCAGGGCATGAATGATGAGTAAAAGCCCATGCACTGTTACAAGATAACCCCTCAAATCAAGTTACTTCAAATGTTCATAACCAAAGCATCAGCAGGTGTTCAGTTTTCTGGGTTAGGCAGTACAGTACTGCCACTAAGGCAACAATGAAGAATAGATTTCATAGAGAGCCATGGTCAGCTATACAAGAGGAGGAAGGGTGTGACTATACATTCCTGTGCAGAAACCAGAGTCTTGTAAAAATTTATGGCTTCTGTGTCAATTATTTTGATAAATCAGTTAGTAACAGAGATCGTTCACAGTCTACAGCACCAAAATCAATTCCAAGAAGTTCTTCTAAAAGTAAAAAAACATGAGTAACAACTTCAACTGTCAGAGCTAAAATGGACATATACCTGACATTATAGTTGCTGGAATCCTTTAGATGAGTTGAAAACCATTAAGAACATATTTGCAACATTCCTTACAAACAAACAGCTTTCTTCTCCACCATCATCAGTGGAAAGTGAAATATTATTCATCAATGGTGGTAATGCATACACTCCACATGCTAACACTGCCAAGACATTCAAGTTTGTAAAATACAATATGATTATTTTCAACTTTGATTACTGAATAGTTATGTCATTCAAGTTCTTGTAATTGTTAGAAATATTTAATTCCAATCTCGGCTTGTGTGTTGAAAGGTCAAAGAAAATGTAGCTGCATATTATATTAAAAGCTACTGGTAGTCCACTACTGTACAGTATATTGTATTGCATTCTTCAATAATTAGCCAACATGGAATATTTTATAAGATTTTCTGGTTCAAATACTTGTACCGAACTCCTAGTCTACAACTGTACTGTATATTGCTTTCAATAATTTGCTAAAATGGATGAAGATTTTAAAATAATTTACTTTTCAAACTTGGTACAGTGTATCCTTATATAAGTTAGTACAGTAATAAGGTTAATTGAGTGTGTTCAGTTAGCTAGGTGTATAAAGCCTTTGTATCAGTTATGTAGGTCCATGTACTGTATGTATATTTTATGTACCGCATATACTCGCGTTTAGTTCGAGTTTTTAAAACCAAATTTTTAGGCAAAAAATTGAGGGTCGACCTCTACATGGGTAATAGTTTTGTTAGGTTGAATCCGTGCATGATGGAAAGGGCGAGGAGCAACTTTTAGCTTCAGACATGAAAAATATATACCATTTACTGCCAGTAAACAATGAAAACATAAAATATGTACCAATTAGTAATGAAAAGCTGTGCAGTTCCTTCAGCAGTTGAAGCGCAGCAACAATAGGCTAAATTACCTTACAGCGTGCTTTCAGTAGTCTATGTTGAAGTTCTTAGCACAGGCTAACTTATCATATCATATACGGTATCACAGTATGTACTCATTGATCTACAAAAAATACCGGTAATAAAGACCTTTTTGATATTTCAACTTAATATAATACCCGTTAATCCACCTCAACCTCATATTGTATGCACGACCAGCTGTTGAGTATCAGCTAGACGTTACACGTGTTTTTTTTAATCGTTTTCAGTTAAAAAACTGTTACATCACACGTATATTTTACCTTAACTGTGTCTGAATGAATATATTCTCGGAAATAAATAGTAGTTTTGCTGAAACGTGATGTATTTTAATGTAAAATAGGATAAAATACATGACGAAAACAAAAGACTTTACCTAACCTTCCGATGGTCAAGAGATGTTACTCGTTTTTTAATAGTTTTTGGTTAAAATACTGTTATATTACATTGATATTCTATTCATACTGTGCTTGATATAATGCATTCATGGAAATGTAATATTTTTGCTGAAATGACGTACGTATTACGTAGGAAAGTGGGATAAAATCACGAAGAAAACAATCGACTTCCGCTTTCTTTCGTTGTTAAAAAGATGTTACCATAATTGCTTTTCGAATGATTTTCAGTTAAAAAATCTGTTGTATTACAATAATATTCCCTCCTAATTGACTTGAATACTTGAATGGAAATATACAATATTTTTGCTGAAACTACCCGCGTTTCAGTGTAAAGTGTCGTAATAATGGTAAACAATTTGTCTTCGGCGCTCGGTGTTGCAGGCACGGCGACCCTCAGTTTATAGGACGTAGTGTTTATAGTGAAGGTTTTGCTGTTCCATTACCCTCAAAAACTTGGGTCGACCTATAAATGTGGCATATCATAAATTAATGATTTCTTGGTCAAAAAATCAGAGTCGACCTATAAACGAGGTAGAATTATAGGCAAGTATATACGTATGTGCTGTTACCATTATTTGTATTGTCCAACACCTGGCAAACTACAGCGCCACCCAAACTACCATTAGTAGTATCAGTACAGTGCACGAAACAGACATGTGCTCTGTCTGGACAGATTGGTAAGACTGTCGGGTGAGCCGTTAGATCTACCAATATTGATGTGGTTTACTACCCCAATGGTAGTTTGAAGGGCACGGTAGTTTGCCAGGTATTGGACAATATAACGATACCAAAAAAGAAAAGAACTTGTGATACAAGTACAAACTAAAAATTTACAAACCTTACAAAAAATTAGACCTAAATTGTATAGGCGTTCAATAACCTACTGCTGTCGAAGAGCCCGTTGAAAGATTATGAACTAGACCAAATATACTGGCCCACTCACAGACAAACTTGCTGCCCTTGCTGCTTCAAAGCAAAATTCTAAACTTAAATTCTGATAAAAAACACAACAATGACTCAGAATAAAAACCTTCTAATATATCCTTACTCTATTGTTCTGAGAGAGCTGCAAATACTTATTTATAATGCTACAATACAAACCTCGACCATACAGTAGTCCAGGGGTGGGCAAAGCACGGCCCGCGGGCCACATTTGGCCCGCCAAATTTTTTCTGCGGCCCGCCATTGCACTTGGCAATCAGATTTTTTTTTTTTTATTAATTACAGAAAGGACAATTTTGGAAGTTGGGTGGACATAGCAGCAATACTGGCTCGTCACTGTTAACTTGATAGTGAGAACACCTGCATTAGGTACAGGTGTGGTATGGGAATCCATTAATTATAACTATTAGGTCAAGGGAGACTAAACCTTTTACCTGAGAACCCATCTTTGACCTCATGGGAATTCTCAACGTGTCTTTCTTCTCCAGAGGAACTGTTGCACCCACACCTCACCATCGTGACCTGACTCAGACGTCCAGCGCAGCAGCAACACTAATCGCATTCTCCTTTGTGCTGCTGACTGACACCACCCTACCTCCAGTACCCTAAGGAAGGAAGAGATGAGAACATCTGGACAGAAGTGGAATTTCAGCCATCAAAATCGATTCTGTCCAAATAATGTTGAAGCAATTAGTGCTAATTGCATTGCATTTTAACTATATTAGTATTAATAGTAGTATTAATATTAGTACATATCATTATAAATTATATTAGCTCAGATATGTGTTTATTTACCCACATTTTCACTATGTACTTTTTATCTTATCTTATTTCCTGTATTTACAAATACAAGGTTTTACTTTGTGTTAATAAAATACATTTGTATCTACATTAAGTGTGTGGCCCGCGAAGTGTGCCACCATTCATGAAGTGGCCCTCCATCAAAAATAATTGCCCACCCCTGCAGTAGTCCCTGACGCCGGTGCTTTATAACCTAAGTGCAGTATGGCTCAACTCAACCTGGTACAGATATAAACCAAATAGATGCCACGAACACCACCCAACCTACACAATCTATAGTTTACGCTTATAATATTTAATAAATAGCCCACTAAGGCGCCCAGAAGCCCCAAGGCCAATATCTTAAAAGTAAGACAAATCCCGATTGACTCAGGAAGATAACCCAGGACAAGAAGGCCCCACACCACCAATTGTTCCTCATTATCGACCTAGTCATAGCGACTCTCTTATCGTTAACCTGACTTATCCACCTTGAGTTAAATAAACCCATTAAGCTACAAGTACCTACAAGCAAGGCAGCCAGAAAAAGGAACACAAACCAGGGACTAGGCTCATAGATTACGTGGAGGAAATTTATGATGCGGTGGAAGCATACGGCCGTGTAAGACGCACCCCCCCCCCATTTTACCAGGGAGTATTTAAGAAAAAACTAATGTATCCACAGTACCAGTAAATGTGAGGAATATATAAAAATAATACCAATAAAGATACAGCAAAAATACTCTATTGCCAAACCAGTAAATAAAAGCTTTATGGCAGTTTAACACAGTCAACATACTGTACTCCCTGTTTACCATAGTTGCTATGGTCGGTTCCCTACCAACACACCACCACCAGCCATCCTCCAGCTCCCCCACTGAGCCAGCTAACTCGTGTACAGTATATTCCTTTTATGTGTTTGTCCTTAAAACAATTATTTCTTTTATTTTTTTTCACTGTATGTATGCAGGATGGTGTGTGCATGTATATCGGTAAATGCAAATGAAAAAAGCTGCGTATACTATATCTACCTGAAAATACCAGTTGAAAAACAACAGCTTGGCCCACTAGCCTGTTGCCTACAATGCCGCCACCAATGTTAACAGATGTAATGGTGAAAAGAGAGTTATCTGTAAATTTTCATTTGTATCAGGTCTTTGTAGATTTTAAAATAAATGTGGCAGGTATGGCATTAATAGATAGTAATGCTTGTTCATAAATGGTTACTGCTTAGCTGCCTCTCAAGAGTTGGGCATACAGACGTTAATTATCTCGGGTTATCATCAGTACAGTAATTATAAATCCGGCTTTTATTTTTACGATACGTAATTATCTTTTAATTAATTAAAAATAATGTGTAAAGTAAGCAAAACCATTTTTAATTGTGGAGTTAGGTTAGGTAGAATTTAGCCTTCTGGAGACAGCAACTGGGGGAATTCATTAGCTTACGGGAGACAACTTCACAAATAGGACGCAGGCTGATTTTTTAGCCCCCTTTCAGACAAAATAGTGTGTCTTATATGCCATAAAATATTGTACTCCTAGGGCTCTGCTATTAGCGCCCATAACCAGTTCTAAGGTACAACCCTACCACAGGAACCAAACCCAAAAAGGCACCTTTTTGCAAAATCTGCATCCATCCTCAAATGGGTTCGTCAAGCGTACAAATTGTAAAATTCTTTAGATTCTTCGACACGTGGTGAATCCGATGCACAGTTCCTGGAAGGACTGGCTTCCACAAGTAGCAGAATCCATCAATGGATCTATCAATAGCTTTTCAGGAAAATAGCCATACTACATAATTTATGGTGCCAATAGATGCTTGCTCTATGATCAACTAGCAGGAACCCCACAACCTGTATGCAACATGGATGACCATGCCAAGAAGCAAATCAATGTTTTCACAGCATTCATGAAAAAGTACAAAAGCATTTAACAGCCTCACGTGCTGAAATGATCTGCAAGCAACATAAAAACCCAAGCCTGTAACTCCAAAAATAGGAGACGCAGTAACGACAAAAGCACCGGAACGTACATCAAAACTTTTGCCTAAATTCACAGGTCCCTACCTGATTAAAGGAAAAGAACATGGAAACAAATTTCATGTAGTTGACCCAACGACAAATGTCACTGACATAGTTCATGTAGATAGAATGATAAAAGTTAGCAGACACTTAGTAGGGACCCCTAATGTCCGTTAATTACAGCCTACTTCTACTACGACAGTTGCTCAACACAACAATAAACAATACATCATGACACAACAATAAACAATACATCACAACAATAGACAATAAATATCATCAAAAACTGTGATCAGCAAACAAAAAACATTAATTATCCTCACCCCTTTCAGGCATGGCTTGGATATCGCTACTCCTGTTGGCATGGAACGCTGTGGCAACAGCTGCATCCTCAGCAAACATCATCAAATCCAAAGCTTTAGTTGCCCCACTGAGCAAAGTACTTATAGTGGAAGATGTCGTAACTGTCAAGTACCAGCACCAAAGTTTAGTGATATATGCCTGAGGTCAATAGCTGTCCACATTGAAACAGCTATAAGTACATAAGATCTCAAACAACAGTCTACCATCTCACTTCATAACGCCTATATGAAGCGTCTACTCAAATGTGTATGCACTTGGAGGGAAAGCTGCCCACGACTCCTGAAGACGTCAGGAACAATGTGCATTCTCATAAAAACCGTGGTCTATTTAATTTTGTCGAGTTATTAAGTAACACCCTATTTGGTACGGCAACTGCAGAAGATGTAGCTAAACTAGGGAAACGAATGAACGCAGTTTCAGAAGCAGTCATGAAACAGAATAGGGCCATTGTACAGTCTTAAACAGCAGTAAAAAAAGTAATCAACTAACATGCATGCAACTGAAGCCTCTGTGCAAGCTTTCACTGTTACCAATGATCGGCTCATAGCCGATTCAGTGAATGCAGGTCTAGTCATGTAGATGCACAACTATTGCCGGTTGGTCAATTTATTGCCGCTTTACATATAGCTCACGGTCGCTACCTAATGATACTGGACACAGAAATTGTCCAGGTATGAATCCCTGGGAAGGATCTCATTTACCTAACAAGAGTAGTGTGCACCTTGGTGCTAACAATCAGCTGCAGTACCTGTGTATATTATTATTAGTAGTTTATATATGCACAAAAATGAAGGTCAGATTTGAGTCAAACACCAAAAGTACACACGAAAGAAAACTTATTCTTATACCAAAAAAGCCAACCCACCAAACTTAACCTAACTTATAGGGAAATGAAGAGAAAACACGGGCTTAGTCAGGAGTATAACCTCAGGTAAACATGGTGTAGCGTACTGTTTGTGGCCAGTTGTCAATTCTCTTTAGTTGTCTATTATCTCTTTGTATGGGCACACAAACGTACGTACATGTAGATACCTTCACTCAGGAATGAGGTTGGATAGAAACTCACGATGTGCTTCCTGTATATATTGTTGTACAGTGCAGTACTTAGGAGTGACTAGGTGAGGAGCTGAGAGAGATGTTGCTGGTCCAGTAGCTGAGTGTAGGATGATCTCCCTGGGTTGTTGTTGTTGTTGTATAGATTGTCGGACCGTAGTCCGACACGGGCCTTTGCCTATAGGCGGCCCGTTTGGTGGTTCCGGCTGGAGCTCCAGGAGCAGCCAGACCGGATTGGGATTGGAGGTGGTCCCACCTGCAGATTGGAGGGATACTGCAGGTTGCAAGTGTGAGCGGACCCCCGATCAGTGGACGCTTACCACCGGCCCCCACTCTTGGACGTGGTCAGCCTCGGAGTGGCGCGCCCCCCGAACTGGGGTCCGCACTTGCTGGGAGAGGATGCTTTCTAAGCTATCTGGGTGGTGGGTATCGTGTGATGACCCGGAGTAGGTGGTGAATGTGGTCTGTATGGGCCTTTCGGGTTAGAGTGGCCGCTGGTGTTGTGTGTGTTTCTTGGGAGAGTTGAGTTCTGTTTCGGAGGCTTTGTGTGACCTCGCAATCGAGGAGATAGTGTTCAAGTGGGTTGGCTGCTGGCTCCTGACAGTAGGTGCATTCCATGACGTCGTTTCCGATCATCTGCCAGGAGCACTTGTACCCTAGTCGTAGTCGGTGAAGGCTGACTTGGGTTTGTCTTGGAGTTTTCTTGTCTGCGAAAGGTGGTTCCCCTTTTGTGGCCGCCAGGTACCATTTGGCTGATTGGGAACCAGCGTTGAGTGCGTGAAGGAAGCTCTTTTTGATGTGGAGCTTGGTAGTCTTTCTGAGGTGATTCTTGATCTGTTGCACACTTGCTGGAACTTGGATGTGTACGCTACTGGAGCGTGTAGCTGCCTTGGCTGCTTCGTCTGCCACGTCGTTTCCTCCGATCCCTACATGACTGGGAATCCAGTGTAAGACGACTGGTCGGTTTTGGCTTTGGAATTCCTGTAGCTGTGCGAGGATCGAGGTGATGATGTGGACGTTGTCTCTTGGTTGACTGTGTTGCAGCGCCTGCATGGCCGATTTCGAGTCCGTGTGAATTATGACGGACTTGTTGTGTTGTGTTGCAGCGTGTTGTAGGGCCTTTGAGATTGCTACCAGTTCTGTTTGTAGGGTGGAGCAGTCGTTGGAAAGTCTCCATTGGAGGGTCTGACCTTGGGTGTAGAAGGCCGCTCCGGATCTATGATGTTTTGGGTCCACCGAGCCGTCTGTGAAGTATGATGCTGCATCAGCCGGTGTCTCGGTGGCTATGGCTTGGAGAGATATTTTTTTGAGGTCCTCCTTCTGGAGGTTGGCTTTACTGTCGCCGAGGTCGGTGAATTTGAGTGTGGCTGGTGGAGGGCTCCATGGTGGAGGAACAGTGTAACCATTGTCTCGTGTGTCTTGGTTGTTCTTGACGAGTGTTTCTGCTTGCAGGTGTCGGATGACCTCGCTTGCCTCGTGCGACCAGGTGGCCCCTCGCACTCTGTGGTCGAGGTGGAGGGAGGCACTGATTCGAATCTTGGCAGCTGTGGGCTTGTCTGCTCTGCAGATTTTGGCGAGGAGACCGGCTGTCACCTGCTTGACTCGTACTGCCAGGGGTGGTAGCTCGGTTTCCATTTGCAGATTGCAAATTCTGGTCCACATGGGTGCTCCGAGCATGGTCCTGAGAGCATTGTTTTGAATGACCTCTAGCTTAGCTATTTGGTCTTCTCTCAGTCCAATGAGTGCTGGAGCACTGTAATCTACCAGCGATCTGATGGCGGCTGTGTAGTAGGCTTTGAGCACATGGAGGTTTGCTCCTGCGGATTTGCTGGTGAGAGACCTCATTATATTGTGTCTGCTCTTCGTCCTGTGCCTGAGATACTCGAGTTGCGGCTTGAAGGTGAGTTTCTGGTCGAACCAGATTCCAAGACACTGGTGGGCGTTGGTCCAGACTACCGGCGTGTTTTGTATGGAGAGCGTCTTGTCTGGTGTGTCTGTGCAGATGGCCATCGCTTTCGACTTGGCTGGATTTATCTTGAGTCCAAGTCTGTTGCACTCCTCTTCTATAAGTTGGAGTGCGTGTTGCGTGTTGGCTAGTCTGTTCGATCCTCTTACTATAAGCTGTAAGTCGTCTGCATAGCATAGGAGCTTGGCTGTTTGTCTGAAGGGAAGTTTGACTAGATTTTCCATCAGGACGTTGAACAGCATTGGACTGAGGATGCCTCCTTGTGGGGTTCCGTTTTCATGGACCCTGTAGCTTGAGGTTGCTCCCTGAAAGCGTACTCGTGCTTCTCTCTGTGTGAGGTAGTTCTGGATCCACCCCAGCAACCTTCCTTTGACGCCTTTTTTAGCGAGCGTAGTTGTAATGGCCAAGGATTTGCTAGTTCGAAGGCTTTCTCCAGGTCGAGGAAGACCACCAGAGCTGGTTTGTTGTCCACTGTGCTGAGTATCTCGGCGATGTTGTTGCCTGTGCCGGTGTTCTCGGTGTAAGCAAAGATGTGAGGGTGTGGGCTGCCTACTTTCCACTTGAGTCGGTTGAGAGCCATTCTTTCTCCGGTCTTCGCTATGCAGCTGAGAAGGGAGATGGGCCTCGGCTTGTCTGGTTCTCTGGGCTTCGGAATGGGCTGTATATCTGCCTTCTTCCATTCCGGTGGGAGTCTTTGTGCTGTCCACGAAGCATTGATGGCTTGCAGCAGAGCCTCGTGTCCGGCTGTACCGGCATGAGAGAGCATGGAGTAGGTTATCCTGTCGGCCCCTGGAGCTGTATCCTTGCTTCGTTTTAGCGACTTCTGGAGTTCTTGCTGGTTGAATGGTCTGTCAGTGTCATCTTCACTGTTGCAGGCCTCTTCGATCATCTGGAGTCTGACCTGTCGCAGACGCCGTTGTGTCTCCTCCGCCTGTCTCGGGAGGTTCTTCGTTGCTGCTCGGTCAGAGAACAGTTTTGCAAGTCTCTCGGCTTCCTCTTCTGGGTTGGGATGAGTTGGTGGTGGTGGTGTTGCCTTCCCAGATGCCCTTCGGATCTGGGCCCACATCTTGCCAAGGGTGGTGTGCTCGTTCAGTTCGGAGCACCACTTGAGCCAGCTTGCGTTTTTAATTTCTTCCTTCTCTTCCCTGGTATCCTTGACTATGACTTGCAGGAGATGTCTGTTTGTTGCCGTGGGATGTCTCCTGTAGTTTCTTCGGGCCATGTTCACTCTGTGGTTGAGTTCTTTCACCCTGGGACAGTAGTACCAGTAATCATTGTACTGTCTTGATGTGGGTTTTGTTTTTGGGATAGCCTCTTCTGCCGCTAGGTGAAACGCCTCGACCAATTGGTGGTGGAGGGTTGTCTCATCCGCGGGTGCTGCGCCGGCTGGCTGTGATTTTTCGCGCCACTTAGCCAGGTGTTTCTTGAAGAGTCCCCAGTCTGCCTTTTGAGTGTTGTATCTCCATCTCGGGGGGGGTGGAGTGGGGAGTTTGTTCACCTTCAGCGTTGTTAGGGTGGCGAAGTGGTCACTGGTCAGCGTGGGGTGTATCTGCCAGGAGGCCGAAGGCTGTAGTGCACTGGAGACGAAGGTTAGATCTAGCCTTCCTCCCCTAGTGTGGGTATCTCCCTGGGCAGGCGTAGCCGTATTTATACAATTTACCAGGATCAGGATCTGGGCTGCGCGTAGCGAGCGGACCAATCACAGCGGCTCAAGCGTAAGGTGTGAAACGCTCTGATCCTGAACTGGAGGTTGATGGTCGAGACTAGGTCGGCGATCGTACCCCTACGTCCTCTGCATAGACCTAGTCTCTCTCCCTCACCATGAACGGTTATGACTTACCCGATCCCTTACACATCGACTCTCTGACAATACAGTACGCCGACGATGTAACCCAACTAGTCAGACACAGAACTCTTGATCACCTAACGGACAAAGCACACAGGGAACTCGAACAAGTTACAAAATGGGAACTCCGATGGCGAATACAAACCAACCCGAACAAAGCACAAATCACCTACTTCGGCACCAAAAGACGACAACCACGTCACATTTACCCAAACCCTACATCGCCTGCCTTCACCTATAACTGTCAAAACGAACCAACACAATCCTGGGAATTCACATTCAACGACACCTCACCATGACACCACACCAATATAAGAGGCTTTGATCATAAACAAAACTCGGGAATATATACAGATTCAGAACCGCATCAATCAAAACCAAAACACACCTGTTCGGCCTCACGCCCACTATTGACTTATGCCCCTAACACACTCGGCTAGCACCACCATCAATCGTCAAGAAACTTCCAAGTCATACAAAACAAAGCACTAAGATTCATCCATAACACACACTGGTATCCTTCACCCGAAATAGTTATCTACCATGAACTCAGCTCCACTCCCCCATAACATCTACTGGAGACTACTGGGTGACAAACAAATAGAATCTCTCCTCTGCTTACCTCAATGGCAGGAATATTTCGACAACATCATGCTCCCTTATGAATTCAGAAACAGAAATCCTCCATATAAATGAAAAGACCAAACACTCCCTCCCACCTCCCTTATATTAATAACTTCCCTATAACCACACCAAACTATCTCTCCCCAAATTAAATCTAACCTCTCCTTAACCCTCACCCAACTATTCCCACCCAACTAATCCAATTCAACCTAACCTAATAACCTAACCTCTCAGCCCACACCCAACGACTCCCACCTAACCTAACTCAATCAACCTAACTTGACAACTATATTTATCAACCCCACCCAATAGTTCACCTAACCTAACCTTACCTGACGACCAATTCCTTTTCCCCCCCCTCACTCCAAACCCACTATCTCAAACTCGAATCAATCCGACAAAAAAAAAAAAAAAAAAAAAAAAAAAACTAACCCACTCAACCTGCACTAACACTCCCCCTCCCTAAAAAAGAAAGAAAAGACCCTAACAATCCCCCAAAATTAAAAACCTAACATACCCAGCCGTTACTAGCAATCCCACACAAAATAAAAAATAACCATTCTACCATTAACTAACCACACCCTATCACTCCTCCCAAAACAAATACCTAACTTACCCATCCCATACTAACTCAGATGACATGTACGTTTCCCTTAGCCAATAAGGTCGGTGAGAGTTCCACAATGCCTGTACGCAAGCCCTCTCCCTCAAGGCCGGAGAGGTGTACCTTATAAAAACGGCACCAACTGCAGACGACATTGAACGCCTCTCTCGGCCAATAAGGTCGGGGAGGGGTGCAATGTACCTGTACACAAACCCTCTCCCTCAAGAATGGGGCCAGAACTCACAATACCTGCAAGAAAGAGAGAATGCAATAATTAACCCAACTCTGCCAACCACTAACAAAACCTACAATCCTCCCAAAAGAAAAACTTAACCCACCCAACCTTACTCACAACCCCTCTTAGAAATCGATACCTACAATCCTCCCAAAATAAAAACTTAATATACCCGACCTTTCTAACAAGCCCCTTTGACCCTCCTAATAAAAATAAATAAATAAATAAATAAAATAAATAAATAAATAAATAAAAACATATGACGCAATACAACTATTCATTAGCAACACAAAACATATCATTCCTAAGAAATCCTACCATACCATAAATTAACCCAAGAACCTCCAAAGCCCCCCTTTCCCCCTTTCGCCTCCCTTCTCCTCTCCTCTCCTCCCCCCTCCTCCCGACAACCGAACCATACCTGACCTTATAACATTATCCTAACCCTCCCTCTCTCCCCTTACATTTACATGCAAACACATACACACTCACACAACAACCCCCCTTAAGCAATTTTAATTCACCTTAAATTAACATACAACCGCCACCCCCATCAATCCCCAAACACAAACTCCCCCCCTCCCTCAACCAATCTCCAAACACAACATCCCCCCCCCGCCAGACAAAGCCACCTTACCAAAATCGACCTAACTCAAGACTGAAACCTAACAACCTATATCTCACTCTCATCTCCGTTCACAATTTGACATAGCTCAAATCTGCCTCCTGCCATTACTAAACAACTCTCCTACGATACACTCATCCTTCCTCACTACGAATACTTTGACATTTCAAACTCAAAGATTCAAAACTCTTCCTCCAACTCTCTCCATTTCTCTCTGACATAGCTAAAAGACCCACAACTCTCAGAACCTAATCAAACATACCCAACGTCTGTGACATCCAATTCTTAATAAAATTGACCTAACTCTAGACTGAAACCACTCAACCTATATCTCATTCTCGTCTCCGTTCATAATTTGACAAAAAAGCTCAAATCTGTCTGCCGCTATTACTAAAAACTCTCCTACGATACGCTCATCCTTCCTTACTATGAATACTTTGACATTTCAAGCTCAAAGATTAAAAAACCCTTCCTCCAACTCGCTCCGTTCCTCTTTGACATAGCTCAAAGACTTTACCTTCATCTCTCTCCAAACAACCCTACGACTAGCAACATTTCTATATTTTCACCTTCTCTGTTTGATTTGATCGTGTGCTGCCTGTGCGTCCGTCCACCTGCGTTTCTCGGCTTGCGCCGCCGCCGTGGCGGGGCGGTTCTTCCTACGTTTTACCAACACTGCCTGCTAGGACGACAATCAGAACACCCGCGTTGGCCCTTTGCTTGCCCGGACCTGCTCCCGCCCTCCCTCTGCCTCGTCCTGATTGTTGTTGTTGCACCCTCACGGGCATTTTGCCTACCCCCTCACGCAAGCGGTGTTTAGCCACTGCACCTGTTCTCTCCTTCTAAAATTCACTTCCATCCTATCTTTATTCTTCCTCTGAACCTCCTTTCCCCCTGTCACTAGCATTTTTCTAGTTCTTCTATGAACGGTTACGAGTTTGTTAACGTGGCGCGGATACGTCCGGACACGCCGACCTGCCCCAAGAAACTAAACCTCCTAGTTCTCCAGAAGTTTTTCGAAGCTAATGGGATCGTGGGGGTCACCAAGGTGGAGCGTCTAAAGCTCCATGGTGACATCAAGATCACCTTCGCCGAGAAGGGCATGCTCGCTCAACTCGCGGAGATCCCAGACATCAACGGCATTCCTTTTAAAATGTTTGCCTTCATGTGGGACAACTTGAAGCTGGGTGTAATCTCCCACGCCGAAATTGCCCACATGGACAAAGCAGAGCTGAGTGAGCTCCTCAAGGAGCAGCAGCTCCAAGTTGTGAAGAAGCTGTCCGATACCACTGCCCTCATCGGACACCACTCCACCCTACCCAAGGAAGCTCAACTGGCGTGGGTAACTATGCCAGTCAAGCCCTACTGCAGACCGAAACGGTGTTACAAATGCCAGCACTATGGACGCACTGTAAACAAGTGTGAGGCGCAGGAAGACACCTGCTCCATGTGTGGCAGCCCTGGACACCGCTACACGGCCTGCCCCAACACAGAGAAAAAATGCGTTGCCTGTGGTGGCCCACACTCCTCCGCCGACCGGACCTGCCCCAGATGGAAGGAGGAATGCAGGGTAGCCAAGGCTCGTCTCGAGAAAAAACTGAGCTACAAAGAGGCCCTCCTTGCTGTACGCTCCCAAGAAAAGAAAAAACCAGCAGTAAAGAAAAACCAAGAAAAGAAAACTCAACAGAAGCAGCCCACCACACAGAACCAAGAACACCACGTGGCCCGTGGTGCTGAAGCCCACGCGGCCAGTGGTGCTGAAGCCCACGTGGTCAACCTCTCCCTCTCTGAATTCTTCCACACCTATGAGGACTTAAAATACGAGGAGGAAGACGAACAAGAAGACCCAAACACAAACGAATGGACAATTCAAGAGAGCAAGAAGAGGAGGAGAGTGAGAAGAAAATCGACATCAAGCTAAGAAGACCAAGACATCCCCTCCACACAAGAAACCAAAACACATCAAGCCGACCAAGCACTGAACATCCATTGCCCAACCCAACACGCACCTGACGCTTGACCTGACGCTTGACCTGACGCTAGCCTGGCCTTGTCCTGTCGCCTCCCTGCCGCGTCCAGCCGGGTTGTTGCTGCTGCCCCCATCTTATAATCCCTCACGCAAGCGGTGTTTAGCCACTGCATCTGTTCTCTCCTCCTAAAATTCACTTCAATCCTCCCTTTATTCTTCTCCTGAACCTCCTTCCCCCCTGTCACTAGCATTTTTCGATTCGGCTGTACGCATCACTCTCTCTCCCTCACCATGAACGGATACGAGTTTGTTAACGTGGCGCGGATACGTCCGGACACGCCGACCTGCCCCAAGAAACTAAACCTCCTAGTTCTCCAGAAGTTTTTCGAAGCTAATGGGATCGTGGGGGTCACCAAGGTAGAACGCCTAAAGCTCCATGGTGACATCAAGATCACCTTCGCCGAGATGGGCATGCCCGCTCAACTCGCGGAGATCCCAGACATCAACGGCATTCCTTTTAAAATGTTTGCCTTCATGTGGGACAACTTGAAGCTGGGTGTAATCTCCCACGCCGAAATTGCCCACATGGACAAAGCAGAGCTGAGTGAGCTCCTCAAGGAGCAGCAGCTCCAAGTTGTGAAGAAGCTGTCCGACACCACTGCCCTCATCGGACACCACTCCACCCTACCCAAGGAAGCTCAACTGGCGTAGGTAACTATGCCAGTCAAGCCCTACTGCAGACCGAAACGGTGTTACAAATGCCAGCACTATGGACACACTGTAAACAAGTGTGAGGCGCAGGAAGACACCTGCTCCATGTGTGGCAGCCCTGGACACCGCTACACGGCCTGCCCCAACACAGAGAAAAAATGCGTTGCCTGTGGTGGCCCACACTCCTCCGCCGACCGGACCTGCCCCAGATGGAAGGAGGAATGCAGGGTAGCCAAGGCTCGTCTTGAGAAAAAACTGAGCTACAAAGAGGCCCTCCTTGCTGTACGCTCCCAAGAAAAGAAAAAACCAGCAGTAAAGACAAACCAAGAAAAGAAAACTCAACAGAAGCAGCCCACCACACAGAACCAAGAACACCACGTGGCCCGTGGTGCTGAAGCCCACGCGGCCAGTGGTGCTGAAGCCCACGTGGTCAACCTCTCCCTCTCTGAATTCTTCCACACCTATGAGGACTTAAAATACGAGGAAGACGAACAAGAAGACCCAAACACAAACGAATGGACAATTCAAGAGAGCAAGAAGAGAAGGAGAGAGAGAAGAAAATCGACATCAAGCTAAGAAGACCAAGACATCCCCTCCACACAAGAAACAAAAACACAATCAAGCCGACCAAGCACTGAACATCCATTGCCCAACCCAACACGCACCTGACGCCTGACCTGACGCTTGACCTGACGCTTGACCTGACGCTTGACCTGACGCTAGCCTGGCCTTGTCTTGTCGCCTCCCTGCCGCGTCCAGCCGGGTTGTTGCTGCTGCCCCCATCTTATAATCCCTCACGCAAGCGGTGTTTAGCCACTGCATCTGTTCTCTCCTCCTAAAATTCACTTCAATCCTCCCTTTATTCTTCTCCTGAACCTCCTTCCCCCCTGTCACTAGCATTTTTCGATTCGATTCGGCTGTACGCTGATTGGCTGGTCGGAGTGCGGCCGGAGCTCAGTTGGGAGTTGTAGGGGAGAGTAGCCACTACAATGGCCTGCGGACAGTCAATGGATTAACCTTCCTTTTGTCAGAAAGTAAAAATTCACCTAGGAATCTTTTTCTTGTGTAATAAACAACAGAAATATGGTTAGTTATCATGACTTTTGTTATAGAGGATAATAAATAACACGATACAGTATGTCCACCTGTGCTTGACGACTCCACTACCTGTGCTTGATGACCCCACACCTGTGTTGACGACGACCCAACATAATCTACTAAATTAACCATTAAATTCGTTTTATCTCGCCACAATATTATATATAATAAGCACTTGGCATTATAATTATTATATATCTGATATAATATTGTTATTAAATGTCTTACCAACGGCTCAGCCAGTTGTTTCCTGGACTGTCAAATCGTTGTTTACACTCCAAGTCCGCCATGTTTGCTTCACTAGGTACGAGGCTTGGCACTCTTGGCCTCACGCACCTAAAACAAAAATAACAAAAGTTTATAATTTATTTAATCTGTACATTAATGTATAATAGAATGTGTTTGCATTAAGATAGAATAAAAAAATATGTTTCTATTTCATGGATATCCTTTTACATTAATGTTGATCTATTGTGATACTTTACTGTACTTATTTTGAGAAAGTTATATTTGGTCTGAGCATTTAGAGGAACATTGTGGGAATATTTAAATGTATGCAGAGTTCCATATAAAAATGGCAATAATTGAGATGTACAACGATAATTATTGAATCAACATTACTGTATAGACGAGAATGAAGAGCATGTGTGAGAACAATGTTCATGATAGTAGGAACAGGAAAAACGTTGTTAGGGCGGGCGGGCGGGTCGTGTTGCGTCTCTGTAACAAAGCGTGTTCGGCATCCGGGCCTTCGATGTAGAGCGGCAGAAATTGGACAGTGATTCGTCAAGATCGTCTTAGTGAGGTGAAAGTGTATATCGATGTCGGACTTTTCATGCTAGACACGATTGTATTTTTGAAAACTCAATTTCCACCGAGTTGGAGGTGCAGCCAGGGTCACAGGCCTATAACCACACAATCACTGCCACATGACAAAGCTTTTATTTTATTTTATTTTTTAAGGGTGTTGTGGTCACGGCTGTGATAAAGGCCAACCAGGGAGTGTAGTACTGTGCCTTCAGTTAAATCAGTTCATAGTTGTCATCAGTGAATGCAGAAGAGACTATAATAACTTAAAGTGAATACATATTGGCAATCGAGCTGGTAAGGACAACTGCCAGCCTATACGTGTCATAGGTGCCACAGAGACTTTAAATTTTATTTTGTTTGTGTGCTTGCTCAAGGACTGAATCTGTGTTTATAATACACCACTCACAGGGAGATACAGTGTACACAGTGATAGTTCATAGTGTCATCAGTGACCGCTGAAGTTGTAAATAACTTAAAGTGAGCGCTCACTAGCAAGCAAGCTGGAAAGTCACCGTGCCAGCTGAAACCAAGTCGTGTCATAGGTGCCACAGAGACTTTAAATTTTATGTTGATTGTGTGCTTTCTCAAGGACTGAAACTGTGCCTACAATACACCATTCACAGGGAGATACAGTGTACGCAGTCGCAGACGACAACTCCATAGGCAACAGAGAGTAGTGTAGTGGACTTCTCCCCTACAACTGCCTACAACTGCGTAGCAGCTCACCACCTGCTATCGCATTCCAATGTGCCGCCTTCCCTAGCAACCAACCAGATGTTACCGTATCTTAGCAACGAAACTATTCACCGGCTACTTCTCGGGTTTTCCCAACATGACTCATAGAGGACTGGCGGCCGCTGCTGGGTGTATATAAGCTCTGTCTCTCCCTTGAGATTCAGTCTGACCAATCTTCTTGAACAAGCAACACCTCCTCCTCTGCCGCTGCCTGGCGACCCTCGCCTCTCCTCCGCCTGCCTGGCGGTCCTCGCTCCCGCCAGCGAGCATGGCGACCCACCAGCTGTCCTCTGAGCTTCCTCACCAACCAACTCTCATTCTGCCCAACTTCCTGAACAGGCAACACCTCCAGCACCAGACTGTCTTCATATAACTTATATATTATACAAGAAAACCACATTAGAGTTTCCTTCCATCCTGAGTGCTAGACAACTTTAATACCTCGATACCCCTACAGTGTCTTACCAGCCTGCTTGTCAGTTTGTATTCACTTTAAGTTATTTACAACCTCTTCCGTGGTCACTGATGACACTATGAACTGATTTAACTAAAAGTACAGTACTACACTCCCTGGTTGACCTTCACTACAGCCATGACCACAACTACCTAAAAAATAAAATAAAATAAAAGTTTTGTCATATAGCATACCAACTGTTTTCCGATCAGCGAGGAAAGGTGAAGCCTGGGAGCCAAATTTAATTTTTAACAAACGGCCGTTGGTCTCATATCACTTGCAATCACTCTGCAGGTCATAACATTTTATTACTTTTGAGTATCCCGCTGCAGCCCCTTGGGCGAGCCGAGTCAAGGAGTACAGCATTACTGCCAGCAGAGGGCAGAGTGGTCGTCAAGGAAGATGATATTGAGGAAGACTTTGAACTCACGTGATTACTAAATGTGATGTTTGATGCCGTCTAG
>NW_024756413.1:0-12500 GCF_018991925.1 Homarus americanus
GAGAGAGAGAGAGAGAGAGAGAGAGATCCAACATCAGAAAATAGGAAAAAGAAAATCCAACAAAGTTATGACGTCTAATAAAACTTAGGAAATAATACGATAAACAGACATAGAGAGAGACGCACAGACAAAGAGAGAGAGAGAGAGAGAGAGAGAGAGAGAAATCAAACAGTATAAAACGAAAAAAAGAGACAAAATCGCAATGGTTAGATAATAATAGACCTTTGTAGATGAAACGTGGAGAACCATAGCAAAAACAACGAAAACAAAAAATTGGTTCATTCAAATGTGGAATTACGAGTTCGGATTCCTGTGGCTGTTATTGTCCCCCCATCATTCTGTACCCAACTTGGAATTGGCTCGCCTACGCTGGGGTCGAGTGTGTTGCAATGTGTGTTTTGTAAATGTTTGGATTGATTTTCCTATTTATGAGGGCATGTTTATTGCCCTGAGTATTAGTCTATGTCGTGTGTGTGTGTGTGTGTGTGTGTGTGTGTGTGTGTGTGTGTGTGTGTGTGTGTTGCAAGTGAGCGAAATATTTTTATGTGCACATCTAAAGAGAAACTGTTGTAGTAAAAACATCGCATATATACCCAAGAACCGATAAACAGAGTAAGAGAGAGAGAGAGAGAGTAATGGAAAATAAACAAGAAAGATCAGCTGAAAGATAAAAATTGTATTCGACAAAGAAAAGGAAAAAGAAAAAGAAGGGAAATAAAGAGCAAGAGAAAGAAAGAACCAAAAACAATGAAAAAACGAAAGATAAGATAAGGAAGGACACAGAGAGAGAGAGAGAGAGCCTCATCATCACCATCGCATTATCTCAACACTACACCAACGCTATTCTCTTCTCGTGTGGGTCGGCTAATGAATGCAGAATGTCCTGGCCTTCCTTCATCCTCCCCCTCACACAAAAAATCCTGTAACCTGCCCTTTTCTTTTTCCTCTCTGTGCCTCATGTTATCCTCCTCTTTCTTTCATTCTTTCTTTATCTTTATCCATCTGCTCTTTTACTTTGTCTTCCCTCTCTGTAATTCCAGTATATTGTTTAGTAAGTAAATTCAACCAACGATTTGATGCTAAATTTCGATTCTTGGTGTTGATTGATTTTGTCCTTATTTGACATATGTAACATTGACCTATTTTTTATTTATCTTTAATTTGCATAGTTTTTTATTGTCTTATATATCTCTGTTTCCCCTTTTTATTTCCTCTATAGTCATTATTTTATCTTTTCCTGCTCTTCTTTCATCTATATTTATCTTCGTCATACCAATATATGTTTTAGACTTATTTCCCTTTGCCTTATTTAAATTTAAGTATCATTTTACCCATTTTTAACTATCTTTTGTCCCTATTTTCCCAATTCGTTGCTCACGTTTTCATAATTTTCCTTTTTCCTACCAACCACCATTTTCTTTACAGCATTTTATCTCTTTCCTACCGATTTATTTTTGTTACGTATATTTTGTTTTCCTTTATTTCTACCAAGTTACATTCTTACAGTTTTTACCTTTTACTGCAGCTTCCCCCGACGTTTTACTATATGCATACACTCATACAAGCTTCCCAATATTGCTTAAGGTCAGAGGTGCATGCAAATTACCTATCAAGAAGGAGGAATGCCGAAACCTTTTATATTTTATAAAAGGTCTTTCCGTGCCTACCATGCTAAGGGTTCCCCCCCCCCCTCATCTAACGCCTCTTTTAACATGAGTTACCTGTTTGTTGTGGAAGTGAGGTGTGTGTGTGTGTGTGTGTGTGTGTGTGTGTGTGTGTGTGTGTGTGTGTGTGTGTGTGTGTGTGTGTGTGTGTGTGTAAGGAAAAAAGTCATCCTATTTCCCTCCTCATAACCTAAAGCATGTGTTTTTTTCTCTCGTGTTTAAGGCCAAAATCGGGGTTCACACACACACACACACACACACACACACACACACACACACACACTCGTTCCTATTTGATCCATTGCATTGTTAATTGAGATATCACCTTTATTAACCACTAGTTTAATATGACTCAAAGTCCTTTAGAAACATATGATATTAGTCCTTTTTTTAGGGGGTTTAGCCCACCGGGGCACAGGTCACTGACCCACATCAGGGCCTGGGGGGCGGAGGGATGTAATTAATAATAATAATAATAATAATAATAATAATAATAATAATAATAATAATAATAATAATAATAATAATAATAATAATAATAATAATAATAATAATAAATAAATACAAAAATAAAAAATAAAAAATCAAGAGTGAGAAACAATATACAGTATATATGTTGTGTTGTCAATAGTAAGAGAGACAATTGAGACCCTGCAATTGTGTGTAAATGAGGCAGAAAGTCAGATGAGCAGCCTGGGACTTGGTCACATATGGCAGCAGGGTCTACCATTAGACAACACAATATGCTTCCAATATCTTCCCAGGCGGTAGTACCTCCCTGTTTGGTAGCTGCCTACTACCCATATTATCCTAGTTTTTATTTTATTTTAAGTTTTATTGTCGATATTTTCTAAATTTTATGTTTCAACTCAACTTTATTAAGGATCGTTCAGTAGGGTACAAGTTCTCAGACAGACAGACAGTCTTTTAAAATATCTCAATTAAATCTTTATTCAGTCTTTTCAATCCATGACGGCAAGTTTTCGATCCTAGAGACTAACTTAGTATCTAATTCCCATATCAGGCAGTCATTCTTTTAATTCTGTAATGCCCCAATTAGTCGTAAAAACTCCCAGTCATTCATTTTGTCATTGGCCAGTCATTCGCACCAGGCAGTCATTCTACCTCCAGACACTCTAACAGTCTAACATATGTGTAAATTTTCGTATTACTAACATGATTATTTATATTTATTTATGTTTTTACTGTTAACATGAATTAACACTTTAATGGTTGTGTAATGTCTCCTCATGTCACTGTTAACTGTGTAACGATCCCTCATGTCACTGTTAACTGTGTAATGTTCCCTCATGTCACTATTAACTGTGCAAAAGAGACAGACATAGAAATGACAGAGAGAGAGAGAGAGAGAGAGAGAGTTGTCCTCACCCTTCCACCTAATCTCCCCGTGTTGATTCCCTCCAAGGACAGTCAGTAGTATTTATGTTACGTCTGGACTGTCTTAATATATATAACACGTGTAAGATGAACGTCGCCTCGTTTCGTGGGATTTAGTAACATTACCTGAACGTATCTTAGTGGCATTCAGTGACGTGGATCGTAATTCTTGGTTATTTGTTTTTCTTTGACATATTTACTCTGTTTTTTTTATAAACAATGGGAAATATATTCTTGATTTTTAAGAATTTTTGGATTATGAATAAAAATCTTGTTTGGATGGATTATTAAAAATTATAATCGAGTTCATAATGATTATTTTTGTTTTAAGTATCTACGATGGACCGATATAATTAATACAAAATTAGTGCAGGTGCAAGTTGATGGTATGATCAAGTGTGTGTGTGTGTGTGTGTGTGTGTTATTCTTTTTTACTTCTTTTCTGTCACTTTCCACACTTCTTTTCCACTTTTCCAACCCTCCCACAGTCTGCTAAATACTGTGGGCCCTTCATCCAGCCTTAACCAAAGTAAACCTGGAATAAAGATAAAGATAAAGAGAGAGAGAGAGAGAGAGAGAGAGGAACCACCAGATAAAAAAAGGGAAACTAAGAAAGCAATGAAAGAAAAAGAGAAAATTTGTTAAAGAAAAAGAAAAATAGAACAAGAAAAAAGAAAAAGAGAGAAAGTGAGCGAGAGAGAGAGAGAGAGAGAGAGAGAGAGAGAGACACTATCACCCTCGCCAAGCTTAATTGTTCCCCGTATGTCAAGAAGCTGGGTACGATTACCTTTTGTGACGTGAAGATTAAATAAATATACGAGGGGACGCTTATTACACTATTACATTGTACTGTGTAATAGATGCCTCCAATTACACCTTCCCTCAGGAGTAGTGTATGGAGGACGCTGGAAGATGCTGGAAGATGCTGGAAAAGGCTGGAACCACCAAGTATACTTTAGTGTTTAATAGAGAAATGTTGATAGATTATTACAAGATTATGTTATATTTTTTGAAACGTTGATGATAGATGCGTTAAACGTTTCATATATTAGTGACGTTGATGATGGATGCGTTAAACGTTTCATATATCAGTGACATTGATGATAGATGCGTTAAACGTTTCATATATTAGTGACGCTGATGATGGATGCGTTAAACGTTTCATATATTAGTGACGTTGATGACGGATGCGTTAAACATTTCAAACATCAGAGAAAATAATATTATGAATATTTTCTGATTTCTACACTTGTTTTATTTGCTATATTTAACCATAAACCGTAAAAAAAATATAACTTAATATATGGGACTATTAAATGCACATATAACCCAATGATATAAGAGCAATATACATGACAATCTTATTTTACTGAAAGTGATTATAAGAAATGTTTATAATATCACTCCAACGAACTAATTTCCATCCTACAGGTAAATACGGGTAAAAACATGTTAAAACACAGTAGATACAACTAACCTGAGGATGAACTAAACACAGTAAGAATGATACAGTATTATTCATGGCATCGAATACAGTACTAATATTTATATCATTGTCAACGGAAGTATTGTGGAGGCATTCCAGTGAATTGGTCCCCAAGTTATCCATCTGTTTAGCTTTGTAGACAATAGTATGAATGAATAACCACTTGTTTCCATGCCTAGTATTATTCATCTTTAGAATTTAAAAAAAAAATGTTTACGTCAAGTGAAATAATCTCTATAAAAATTTAAATAACGGATTAGTCGATTAAGTCTAATTGGTATTTTATTGTATTAGAAACAGTTTCTATGTACGCTTCAAATTTACTTATCTAGGTTAGGTTAGGTTAGGTGAGGTTAGGTTGGGTTAGGTTAGGTTACGTACTCATAAACAACAACAACCATCCCGCTGTGTAATACATATAGCAACAGAGTGCACCGCCAAACTCCATATAACTTGTTCCTGTAAGCCTGACGAAAGCACCACAGGGGTTCAAGGGCCAACAAAGTCTTTTGCCAATAAACCATCAAAGTTCAGTTGACATTGCTCTTATGCCTTGTGTCTCAGAAGACCTGAAACCTAACAGCGGCTAAATGAGGTCAAGTCGCGTCCACAGCACAAAGAAAATGGGTTGTGAAGTTTTGGATGTTTGTAACTTTTCGTGCACGTCTCTCTCTCTCTCTGTCACTCCCCTTCAAGCCTTGTTAGGTAGACTGTATACACTACACTACACTACACTACACTACACTACACTACACTACACTACACCACACCACACCACACCACACCACACCACACCACACCACCCCACCCCACCCCACCCCACCCCACCCCACCCACCACCACCACACCACACCACACCACACCACACCACACCACACCACACCACACTACACTACACTACACTACACTACACTACACATTTCAATTTGATATAGAAAGAGAATATAATCCCCACTGCTCTATATCACATGTACATTTATTGACATTTAGCTCACTTCAGAATAGATTTCACAAAGGCCCGTTACAAATGAATCCGACAATGGTACAGTTAAAACATGGGGGGTTTAACTGTATCTAGGAAAGGCACAATATAACCACAACATTTTCCAAAGCAAATAGTTATTAGGTATAGAGACCAACAAACGTATACTCACCCTTTGTTCAAGATCATCTAGACCGCTTCTATATTATATTCATGGTTTTAAGGTATATATTTCACGATCTGTGTATATAGTGTGTCCCAGAAAAATGTCTATGTCTGCCTCCCTCCCTCCTTGCTCCCTGAGACATTGTGAGTTGGAGGAAGGGAGGCAGGCAGGGAGGAGGCAGGCAGGGAGGGAGGAAGGGAGGCAGGGGGGGAGAGACGGAGGGACAATTTTCAGGTACACCCAATATTTAAACCTTAAAAGAACAGTGAACCATAGACGAGTAAATTTATAAAACGCTGAATAAATATCTCTATATAATCGAAGAGTACGAGATATGTTGGGGAGCACTTCAGGTTGGCCATCAGTCACCTGTTAAGAAATGTGGCCGGACAGATACTGTTACAGGTCTATCAATTACACTAGCCAGGTCGCTCTCCCTATTGAACATTATTACTCTCTCACGTCGCCACTGCGGTTTCCGCGACAGCAGCAGCAGCAGCATCATGATGTTGCATCCACCAATTAGTCCGGAACCGGGTTATTCGGCTGTCTGCGAACAGTCCGGTTTTAACCTTACCCAACAAACAACATCCACTCTCGAGGTGCGGTACGGTGAATGTCCTATCGTCCGACCTTGTATGCTGGATTGCACTATTTCACTATATTAAGGGGAGAGGGTGCCTTCACACACATATTCGGTGTGAAATATCTTCCGCCCCCCAGCGGAGCGCCTCTGTGAAGCAAAGCGCGGCATTCAAAACAACAACCATAATTGCCGTCGCTTCCCTGCTCTGCAATGGCTGGAGCAGAAGGAGAGAGATTTTAGACTCATTGGATCAGAGGAATGGCAGTGGAGCGGGCTTATGGCGAGTAGGCTCGCGCTCTATCTATTACACTTGCCAGGTCTCTCTCTTCCGTTTGGACATTATTTACTCCGTCTCTCTCTCTCGGCGCACACGTCGCCACCCTACTAGTTTCCGTCACAGCATATGCTGCGGCCTTTCAGTCCGGAACGGGGCTCCCCTTCGCCTTGCTGTCTGCCCAACTTAGCGGACTTGCGTTGGCTGATCACCCGTCTTCGCGTCTGTGCCGGCCTTCAATGCAGCGCCCAACCGTCTCTTGACCGAGATTCATTGCACTATTCCACGCGCAAACGGCTACCCTAAATGTGCATAGACAACGCTCATGGTTCAACACGACCAGGGCGCAGTCTGGGAGCCGAGTATACTAAAAAGAGAGTTTAGCAGCCAAAACTCGTCAAAGCACACGTTGGGTTACCCCATTACCTAACAACGATGGCGGTTCCCACCCGTGAAATACACAACCTAACCAATATTGGGCGACGATGGCGCTCATGAGCCCACGTCCCCACAAACAGTAAGAGAGAGTGAGAAAGAAAGAGAGAGAGGAGGAGATTGGCCAACGTGCGGTCCCTCGCCTAATGTCGGCTGGGTAAAGAGGAGCGGATAAGGGAGGAGATTGGAACACACGGTGGCGCTGCCGGCGCCGAGGATAGAAAGAGAAGGTGCAGTTTGATCTGATCATCTGGTTTGCTATTTCTCTAAGGCCAACGTGCGGTCCCTCGCCCAATGTCGGCTGCCTCGCTGGAGCAAAGAGAAGAGGAGCGGATAAGGGAGGAGATTGGCACACATGGTGGCGCTGCCGGCGCCGAGGATAGCAAGAGAAGGTGCAGTTTGATCTGATCATCTGGTTTGCTATTTCTCTAAGGCCAACGTGCGGTCCATCGCCCAATGTCGGCTGCCTCGCTGGAGGTGGGGCAAAGAGAAGAGAAGAGGAGCGGATAAGGGAGGAGATTGGCACACACGGTGGCGCTGCCGGCGCCGAGGATAGCAAGAGAAGGTGCAGTTAGATCTGATCATCTGGTTTGCTATTTCTCTAAGGCCAACGTGCGGTCCCTCGCCTAATGTCTTCTGCCTCTCTCTCAATCTCTCTCACTATTTTGGCCGCCGTGATAGGCGCCGCCAACAGCAGCAGCTACCTGGTTGATCCTGCCAGTAGTCATATGCTTGTCTCAAAGATTAAGCCATGCATGTGTAAGTACAAGCCGATTTAAGGCGAAACCGCGAATGGCTCATTAAATCAGCTATGTTTCATTGGATCTGTAAACCCACTTACTTGGATAACTGTGGCAATTCTAGAGCTAATACATGCAATTGGTCTCTGACCGCTAGGGAAGAGCGCTTTTATTAGTTCAAAACTGGTCGGGCCCCGGTCCGTAACCCACCTGTGGTGAATCTGAATAACTTCGGGCTGAGCGCACGGTCTCCGCACCGGCGCCGCTTCTTTCAAGTGTCTGCCTTATCAGCTTTCGATTGTAGGTTATGCGCCTACAATGGCTATAACAGGTAACGGGGAATCAGGGTTCGATTCCGGAGAGGGAGCCTGAGAAACGGCTACCACATCTAAGGA
The DNA here is from genome assembly GCF_018991925.1 of Homarus americanus. Taxonomy (NCBI): domain Eukaryota; kingdom Metazoa; phylum Arthropoda; class Malacostraca; order Decapoda; family Nephropidae; genus Homarus; species Homarus americanus. The sequence goes on from NW_024756413.1 coordinate 8,127, forward strand.
AGGCAGCAGGCACGCAAATTACCCACTCCCGGCACGGGGAGGTAGTGACGAAAAATAACGATGTGAGTCCTCATCCGAGGGCACCTGCGCAATCAGATAGTACACTAAATCGCTAGCAGTATCCATTGGAGACAAGTCTGGTGCCAGCAGCGCGGTAATTCCAGCTCAATAGCGTATGTTAAAATTGTTGCGGTTAAAAAAGCTCGTAGTTGGATCTCAGTTCGGACGACCAGTTACTGCCAGTGTTTACTGTACTGGCTCGAACAACCCCAGCCCACGCCGGCTGTGGGTCACTCTTTGTCAGGTGTCGAGTGGCCGGAAGTTCACTGAAAAAGAATGGGGAGTGCTCAGAGTAGGCTATTATTTGAATGGCCCGAATGGTGATGCATGGAATAATGGGCGGACCTCAGTTCTATTTGTTGGTTTTTGGAACCAGAGGGTAATGACCTAATCGGAACTTGAGCGGGGGGAGCATTCGTATTGCGGCAGCTAGAGGTAGAAATTCTTGGACCTCGCCAAGACGGAACTACTACGAAAGCATTTGAGATGTTTTCATTAATCAAGAACGAAAGTTAGAGGTTCGAAGGCGATCAGATGCCGCCCTAGTTCTAACCATAAACGATGCCAACTAGCGATCCGCCGGCGTTATTCCCATGACCCGGCGGGCAGCTTCCGGGAAACCAAAGTCTTTGGGTTCCGGGGGAAGTATGGTTGCAAAGCTGAAACTTAAAGGAATTGACGGAAGGGCACCACCAGGAGTGGAGCCTGCGGCTTAATTTGACTCAACACGGGAAACCTCACCAGGCCCAGACACCGGAAGGATTGACAGATTGAGAGCTCTTTCTCGATTCGGTGGGTGGTGGTGCATGGCCGTTCTTAGTTGGTGGAGCGATTTGTCTGGTTAATTCCGATAACGAACGAGACTCTGGCCTACTAAGTAGTCGACGGATCTCCAGAAAATGGTGTCAGTTCGCAACTTCTTCTTAGAGGGATAAGCGGCAATTCTAGCCGCACGAGATTGAGCAATAACAGGTCTGTGATAGCATGTAGATGTTCTACCTGGGCCTGCAGCATATATGAAGGGATCAACGGTTTCCCCCCTCGAGAGGGCGGGTAACCCGTTCAAAAGCCTTTCTTGATAGGGATTGGGGGCTTGCAATTGTTCCCATGAGCAGGAATTCCCAGTAAGTGCAAGTCATCAGCTTGCGCTGACTACGTCCCTGCCCTTTGTACACACCGCCCGTCGCTACTACCGATTGAATGATTTAGTGAGGCCTTCGGACTGGCGCTCTTGGATTGTAGGCCCCGTTGCCCGCGAGGGTTTTCTGGGGTAGTCGCCTCGAGCTGACGGAAAGATGTCCAAACTTGATCATTTAGAGGAAGTAAAAGTCGTAACAAGGTTTCCGTAGGTGAACCTGCGGAAGGATCATTAACAGAGAGAAAGAGAACGGGGCGCTCTTAAAACTACTACTCTCCTGATTTGGGCGGTCTCGGGCTCTGCTCTGGCAACTCCAGCAGCGAAAGAGGACAATCCCGGCCCCCGCACCAAAAATAGGTACCACCACGCTGTAGGTGGACCACACTCGGGCGAGAGCGCGAAGACCGGAGGAGGAGGACGGACGGGGCTTTGGACAGCTGCCCGTCCGTTCCTTACTACCGGCGAATAAGCCTCTTGACCCAAAAAGAGTGAAATTCAAGTGTCAAAAAACAACAACAAGCCGTCCGGCCAAACCCAAACCACAAACTTGGGCTATGTCTGTCAAACCCTTTCATTGAGACTCGACCTGTGATGGTTAGTCGCAAAAAGACCAAATGGCAAATACACAACTCTTAACGGGGGATCACTCGGCTCGTGGGTCGATGAAGACCTCAGCAAACTGCGTGTCGGTATGTGAATCGCAAGAATACCAGATACATCGACAAGTTGAACGCATATTGCGGCGGCGGCAGCCATATGAGCTTGTCGCCGCCACTCCTCTACGAGGGTCGGAAATATACATCCATCAGTTGCTGGGAGTTCGGTGCCTGCTGACTGTCTCCCCGACACGAGGGTAACCCGAACCGAGCTTCCGCCTTGGGGTTTAATCGCCCGCGCCTTGCGGGAGGCGTGCCCTTAAAAACAAGCCTATCACTAGCAAGTCCATGGACTTGGCGCACCCACATTCAACCACAACAAAGCCGGGCACACACATGTGTGTGTGTCCCGTCCCGACGACAGTTGTCGCCCTCGCAAATAACTGGAGGCGCTCTTTTGCCTGCTGTCCACAGAGACACGAATGGCCGTCGGCTGCTCATGGCTGATGCTGCACATGTTCTAAGAGGCACTCCATCCCACGAAGAGGAAACGAAACCGGGTCGGATATCTTTTAAGTAAGCCCCGCCGGAATTTCGTCTATCACCTCGAAAAGAGTGCTTGGCATGCATTGCAGTGGAACCTAAATTGATGAGTGCGCCTGGGCCCGCATTCTACCATGTAGTGGCGCAGGCAGAGAGATGACAATTGCTCTTGTCGGGACGAGAATGCTTGGGTGACGCCGTGCTCTTCCTCACTCGCTCCTCCACCCTCTCCCACGGTCAGACGTGGTGTGGGCGTTCTCTTTGAGAGTTCGCCACGAGTCCACGTCTATCTCATGACAGGCCTGGGAGGGAGGGAGGGGGAGTTCTCTCTAAACGCGTTAAAGACGGTGTTGCGGCTCATAACGGCGCTCGCCGGGAGAGAGCACTAGTTCTGCAGCCGGAAAGGCCGCTCACGCCAATTAATACTGCGACTCTCGCTCTCTTTCTCCGGATAAACAAGTGCCACTGCTTTGGCATGCGGGAACGGGGAAAGAGGTCAAAGTTTAAGCGGCAAAGGTGCGGCCGAGTAAGGGCGGAACACGAGCGTATATGCATTAAAACTGTGTATATGACTTTGCGAGAGATGTTCTGCTGGAACACTTTTCCTATTGGCTATTTACCACTATTGATGTTGCCGAGCACCTAAGCTGCTCGTTGAGAAGGAACGGAGTCAGGGGTGGGAGTGCCGGCGCCATGGCCGCTGGTACCCCCGCGACAAGCCCCTCAAACTTTCCTGTGTATGTCTTTTGCAGCAGCACGTGGTAATGTCGGTGGTGAAGAAAGTCGGTGGCAGAGCGTCTTCCGCTTCGTGGTTGGGGAACATATTCCCCCTAAGGATGATGAGACCACGATCGACCTCGTAGTAGGAGAGAGCTACCCGCCAAATTTAAGCATATTAATAAGCGGAGGAAAAGAAACCAACAGGGATTCCCTTAGTAAGGGCGACTGAACCGGGAAAAGCCCAGCGCATAACCTCGATGTCTTCGGGCACGAGGGGTGTTGCATTTCAGAGGGTCCAGCACGCCGTCCCATACCGTCTAAGTCAAGCTTGAAAGCGGCCACTGCCCATGGAGGGTGACAGGCCCGTATGGCGGCGCCCGTGAGGGTACAGATGGGACGGTCGGAAAGGGCCTCTCTGTAGAGTCGGGTTGCTTGAAAGTGCAGCCCAAAGCAGGTGGTAAACTCCATCTAAGGCAAAGCAAGCCACAGACCGATAAACAAGTACCGTGAGGAAAGTTGAAAAGAACTTTGAAGAGAGTTCAAGAGTACGTGAAACCGTTAGAGCCAAACGGTGGAAGCTCGAAGGTCGAACTGAGGGATTCAACTCGTCGGCTGTCGAAGCAGGTGGGGTGTTATGGTGAGCGACCCAAAAATGTTTGAACGCCCCCTCTCGCTGGCGTCGGCGGGCGTGTTCACCCTCATGTGGAATGCAGCCCGTTGCGGGGACGTCGAAGGCCCGGTCGGACTGGTACCTCGGCGCCGACTCTCTCGAAAGCTCGTCTGGGAGACCCGCGCCGCAGGGGGGGCTCACCGGTGTCCTGGCGCTGCCACCGACGGTCGTCGAGAAGAGTATGCCGCCGCTTCGGCGGCGGTTTGCTCTCGCGGTGTGCAAGGTCGGTGATCCACCCGACCCGTCTTGAAACACGGACCAGGGAGTCTAGCACGTAATGCGAAGTCAATGGGCTCCACTAAACCCAGAGCGAAATAGAAAGTGACAGGCGCCAGGAGCGCTGTAGCAAACTCCGGTGCGTCTTAGGCCACGATCCGGCAAAACCTGCGGCCTCGCCCACGCCGCGACAAGCGGGGTGAGATACTTTCCCCCGTCTCTGGACGTTGCGTGTGGTGGAGGTCGTCAGGGCGATGGTCGAAGTTTAATTTCCCCTCATGGGAGGGGGGGGCGCAGGCCCGGGACTTGCCAAGACGCCGCGGTGCTGTCCGTCCCCGGAAGCGGGCCGTCGGTAAACAGCGGAGGCGCACCGGGGCAGGCTCGCGGGCAGTCGGCAAGTACCATGAGCATATATGTTGGGACCCGAAAGA
>NW_024756414.1:0-16307 GCF_018991925.1 Homarus americanus
GAGAGGGAGCTGCATTATGCTGTCATGCTGGGGAGGGAGGGAGAGGGAGCTGCATTATGCTGTCATGCTGGGGAGGGATGGAGAGGGAGCTGCATAATGTTGTCATGCTGGGTAGGGAGTGATAGGGAGCTGCATTATCCTGTCATGCTGGGGAGAGAGGGAGAGGGAGTTGCATTATGTTGTCATGCTGGGGAGGGAGGTAAAGGGAGCTGCATTATGCTGTCATGTCGGGGAGGGAGGGAGAGGAGGTCGCATTATGCTGCATGCTGCATTAATATGATGCAGCATAACTCCAGCAGTCTCACTACAGCTTTGTATGTTTACTGTATGTTTACAGTAGAATGAAAACCTGAGAGACTACTCAATATAAGTCCTTTCATTATTATTGTCACGGACACGGACACAAGAATTCAATGGATCTAAGTAACGAAAATAAGGAATAATTTAAGTTGTTGTCAGAGACTTTCATATGATTATTGTTTATAACTGAAGGTCTATGAACTATTTTATCACAACACAGAAATATAATGCAGTAAAACATGGACAGTGACGAAGTACAATAAAGAACAAACACAAACTGTGACATAGAGAACATCCAAGATACAGGAAGACAAACAATAGTAAAATGACAAGGACAGTCATGAGGACACTGAAGGTGAAACTAACAAAAGATACCTGGAGGAGTTGTTATAAATATTGATTTATGTTTTTAACTTTTTGTACTTTTTTGACGATTTTGTTTTCTCCATAATACAAAAATATCGGTTAATATTCGTTTTTATTCCAATAGGTATTTGGCATTTTTTTACCATTATCACTAGGATTATTTTCAGGTTAAGTCAGGTGAGGTCAGGTAAGGTAGGTTAAGAATACCAAAATACAAAAAAAAAAAAATATCTACCAATTGGGGAAATTGGGATGAAAATTTTTTTTTACCCAATTTTCTCCAAGAGGTGTAAGACGATCTTGCAGCTTCATACAAATTCACTAAACAACAATAATAATCCAAGAGTTAGTAAGGCATCACCTGGTCATGTTAAGCCCACCTGGTGAAGATAAACATGTTGGTAATGTTTGTATCGTGACTGAACCACCTCACACGGCAGTCCTGAGGCTTTAGGCCACTGACTTAAGTGCTTACATTATACAAAATAACGCTCTGTAATGGCCGATGATGCTGTTTTGGTTGTCTAATTGTAGTTTCCAACACGGTAATTACAGCAGGTATCTTTTTATTATCCTGCCATTAAAATAATTAAGTGAATTTATAGACTTACGTAACATCATGAAAGTATAAACCGATGAATTAAAATTAAATAATTATCTTATAAAACAACTAATCTATTGAATTTTCCTTTGAGAGTTAAATGGATAAAATACACACTAACTGGAGTCTAACTAACCTGGTGTGACTCCTCTCCGCCCCACCCAACACATAATCATCCACTCCAGGTAACCTTACACCGCCTAATGGAGCCAAACCTAATAGAATCACACCGAACATATCCAAATAAACTTTTCAGTGGGTAACCTTGACTCTACCACACCTTGGCTTTAGACGCTAGTATAAGTCTGGCTGGAGGGACCGTAGTCATTATAAGGGAAGCTTTTTAATAATAGCCATTACCTGCCTCCCGTTAACACTAATGAAATGTTCCTAAAATTAAACAAACTACAATTAAATCCAAATCCTTTTGAATATTTACATAATTTACTGGAGTGTTTCATTATGTTAGTGTGGGGGGCGTTTGTTGTGGCCGGGACTCCTCTTCAGATAATATAAATACAGATAATGTTGTTTTAATAAGTAATCTCTTAATGAAAATGTAGAGAAAATTGGTCAACAAATCTTAACAGTTATCCTGATTTCTTAAAGAACAATAGAGGAATAAGAAGAGGAGGAGGAGGGAAAGAAAAGAAAGCATAAAGAAAACAATATAACAAAGATGAACAACAGAGAAAAAATGAAGAGTAAGATGAAAGAAACTTAGACTGATCAAAAAGACGTATAACAATCTGATTAAAACTAATCACTATATTAGATCAGATCAGATCAGATCAAGGTTAGGTTAGTTTTGGTTAGATAAGGTCAGGTTAGGCTAGGCTAGGCTAGGCTAGGCTAGGCTAGACTTGTTTTACACAAGGTTAGGTTAGGTTAGGTTAGGTCAGGTTAGACTAGGCTAGCCTAGGCCAAGGTGGGTGGAGCTTTGCTGACGTCAGCAGGCAGACTTCCTCGCCTACCTCTCACCTCTTATAAACAGAACATTTTATGGTTCTATATACTGTACTTTGTTATCTCAGTATCTCACATAGAAAATAATACTAATAGAGAGTTTAATCTTGCATATAACTTTAGCTACGGACACCAGTCAGTGTGGTGGGTGATACACAGAAGGAAAAGTTAAAAGAAAAACAATGTATTTCAGTTATAGTCTTGTATTTAAATAACTGCAGCTTAAGATAGGGTAATGATGACTATATATACAGTTGCCTACAGGAGTTCTTTTCCTCCCTGTTTGTCCATTATACTAATAATGTAGACATGAGGTGACAGGAGTTATGACTTCATATGATAAGTGTTACAGCCACTGACAACAGATTATCAGATTATGGGTGGTGGGGGGGGGCAGTTAGAGCAGGTGATCACAGGTGCTGCCTTTGCCTCCAGGTGTGAGTGATGTGACAGGAATTATGACCTCACAAGACAAGTGTTACCTTCACTGACACTTGTTTCATCAAAAGATTAAACACGTAGACGTTTACAGTCATCCATAGACTCACATTTATGGTACAACAGTTGCAGAAGTGCATGCAACACACCTGGTTCCACATTGAGCTGAGAATCCAACGATGCAGTGTACTGATAGATGGGAAACGAAATTGACTTCTATCAGGCAAGTAGTGATAAGCTTTCGGGCTTAAGCTGCGAAAGGTCAGTACTCGACTGATATCCTCCTCAGACCAGTATATTACAGGGACACCAGTTGAGAACAAAATCACTTGGGAAGAGAAAAAAACTACTAAAAACATCATTAGTCGCAGCAGTAGCCTTGATAAAAGTATTTTCTCTTTGGTCTTGCAAATAAATCCTCTCCTTCTCCCATCCTTTTTTTTTCTCAGTGAGAGGAACATCTCTCTCCCTCCTTACATCATCCAGTTCACGTTGTAAATCCACAGTGATCAGAACTGGTCTCTCTTCCTCTGACTTGTCTGCTACTATTAATGTTCCTATGTCCAATAGGGCACAGAGAGAGAGAGAGAGAGAGAGAGAGAGAGAGAGAGAGAGAGAGAGAGAGAGAGAGAATTGTAACTATGTACAATTGCCTACAGGATAACCTTTCCTCCCTGTTGTGCTCATTATATTAATAATGTAGAACTTAGGTGAGGTTCTTAGATTAGACTTTTTGTGCAAGAGATAGGAAACGTAGGACTTAGGTGTGTTCTCCTGTGGCTGGGATAGGGCATGTAGCTGAGAGGATAGATAGAGTCTTGTCAGGGGAAGTACCAATCCGGTAGTGTGTCTTAGAGTAGGAGGCAACGAAATAAGGAAAGGTTAGGAGTGAGGAACTTTTCAGCAGGTATAGGGAGGCATTAGGGAAGATTAGTGATAGGGTAGGGAACCCAATAGTATGTGGTGTCTCGTCTAGAAGAGGAGTTGGCGGTGAAAGGCTGTCTAAGGCAATTGCTATAAATTGCCGACTGGAATAAAAAAAACATTGTGTAAGCAATGGTTGGGCGTTCATTGATAACTGGCGACGATTCTACGGCAACGACTACCTGTACAGTCGTGACGGGGTACACTTGTCTGGAGCGTGAAATTGTCACTCCGAAGGGAAGTTTCGCCAGTAGATAGAGGGGAGTATAATTGGTTACTCAGAACAAGGGGTAAAACAGGACCAGGGAAGGGTAGGTTTAAATGTGTACTATACAAACAGTAGGAGCATTAGAAATAAAATAGACTTGCTGAGAGCGGTTGTATGTACTGAGAATGTAGACGTCATAGTAGCCACCTAAACCTGGATGAATCTGGCGAGCAAGAACTTTTTATCTGAGTAACACAAAGAAGGGTACAACCTTTTTCACAAGGACAGGGAAGGTAGGAAGGGGGGAGGAGTTGCACTCTTCGTCAGAGATACATTAAAATGGTGCATTAATAATACAATAAAGGGTGAAATAGGAACTGAGTCTGTATGGGTAGAAATGGCAGAAAGAAGCGAAAACTAATTATGGGAGTGATTTACCGGCCCCCAAGTCTTGGGAAAGAAGCAACTCAGCCCATATGGCAGGAAATGAGTAGGGCAGCAATATACAACAACCTATGCATTATGGGGGATTTCAACTTCAGAAATATTGACTGGGACAACATTGTAGGTGACTATGAATCTGAAGACTTCCGAGACGCTGTACAGGACAATTTTTTGAATCAACTAATTACAGAACCTACTAGAGGTGACAATATATTAGACCTAGTATGAACAAATAAAGAAAATATTATCAGAGATATCACAATAGGGGAAGAACTTGGGAACAGTGATCACAGAGAAATCAGGTTTACCCTAAATTTGGAAAGGAAACATAATGAAAATATGGTCAGAGTCCCAGACTTTCCATAGGCGGATTATGAGGGGTTAAGAAGGTACCTAGGCTTAGTTTAGAGTGTGTTGTATACACAATGTCCCGAGAAAGCAGCCATGATTATAAGAACCAATTTCGTCTTTCACTGCTTTTGAAGGCTATTGACTTAAGGGGAGGGGGGGGGGGAGGCGTGGCCTAGAATGGCGGACAGGTGTAACGCTTGTCATTAATTAATAAAGAGCTTGTAAGCTGGTAAGATTAATTCGTCCAGGAATACCTCTCCTTTGTGAGTCAGCTTATTCACAACTTGATAACTCGGTTAAGCGAGATGTTTCCAGACGTTGCTAACCATGTTAACAAGTTTAGCTAAGACGGTGACTATCGTGAAAGACTTTGGCTCCTCCTCGATAAAAAAAGTCAACTTGTTATCTCAGCGTTCATGTAGAGAGGGGAATCATTAGTTTAGGCACAGCCGGTGTTTCGCATAGTGTATGTGTCTTAATATTGGCATAGTTTATGTGAGTATATGTTTGTTAGCATAGCATGTGTGTCTCAGTGTTGACATGCCGAGTATATCTCAGTTTTGGCATAGCGTGTGTAGTGCATTCCAGAGGCAGGCGAAGATTTACACCCTCAACTGACTGGGTTTCGTGTGTATTCCACTACAACAACGAGCATTGCCCAGCGTGCTTGTTCAGTTTACCTTCATCGCTCTTTAATACGTGGGAACAACACAAGAGGCGGTTTTCTGTACAGTCTTACAACACCAGTGACGATCAATCCTGTGTCGTCCAGGGCAGAGTTGGATCCTGACATCAATTATACAGACATTCCACTCCACCAATTCTATTTATCTCATTCCACTCTTAGGTAAGGTGGATCAAAGGGTATAGAAATCTAGAAGGGTGAAATAACATTGGTGGAAAGCTAGAGTGGAAACCGACAGGAAAATACCTCCCCCTCCCCACAAAAATATTTAACACACGGGTAGAAAAATCAACACACATTGTATATATCCTGACTTTACACATGTAGTATACCAAGTGAATCTATAACACCCACGGAGGTTCACAACACTTCAAATTAAACTATCTTACAAAGCCTAACGTGTCCTTAATTAGATCAGGTTGGGTATAGTGATTCTATTTCATCAGGTGAGGGTTGGGAAGCCTTGTGTTCTCCCGTTAAAGGACCAGCTTGTTACCTATGCCTGTAAACCTTTTTTTAAAACACAATTATGATTAGATTAGGTTAGGTTAGGTTAGGATAGGTTAAGTTAGATTGGGTGAAGTATGGTTAATCCGTGAATTAAAACAAAATTTTTTAATCTTCGTTTCGTTAATCTGACAATTTATTTTCGTGGGAGTATCAACAGCAAGAAGCACCAGGGTTGTATGCAGAGATGGGGGCTAGAAGCATAATGAATTAACGAGCTTCAAACACTAAACAACCTTGAATGACAGACCACAAACGACACAATCTCTTCCCCTGATAACACCAATTACTAGAAAAAAAAATATACCAGATTAAACTCTTCTTATACACAGGAAGAGCCAAGAGTGTTTAAAGGAAGTTAGTTTGATTTTCTATAATATCAGTAATATCGATTCTAACATTACAAAGTTGTTTATCCGTCAAAGACTTTTTATGCATTTTTATAATTTTATATTTATTCCCCGATATCCTGAGTATGTCCATTCGTGTGTTCGTTTCCGTGTATGATCATGTGTTATTGTGTTCGTGTGTCGTCCGTAGGTTCGTGTGTTCATCTTTCTAGGAAGGAAGTTTAACCCTGACAGCTTGAATAAAGGACCCTGGCCAAACTCTGTACCTGACATGACCCAACCTAACCTAAACACAATTTAAACTAAACTGAACACGACTAAACCATGCTGCTATCTATCTAAATTTTGTCAAGCTCAAATAATCCTTGTCACCACTGTCATACACCCACCAACCCACAGTCATACACCCATCAACCTACAGTCATACACCCATCAACCCACAGTCATACACCCACCAACCCACAGTCATACACCCACCAACCCAGTCATACACCCATCAACCTACAGTCATACACCCACCAACCCACAGTCATACACCCACCAACCCACAGTCATACAGCCACCAACCCACAGTCATACACCCATCAACCCACAGTCATACACCCATCAACCCACAGTCATACACCCACCAACCCACAGTCAAACAGCCACCAACCCACAGTCCATACAACCTGCAGTCAAACACTATCAACCCACACACCCACCAACCCACAACATACACCCACCAACCACAACAGTCATACACCCACCACACCCACAGTCATACACCCACCAACCCACAGTCATACACCCACCAACCCACAGTCATACACCCACCAACCCGCAGTCATACACCCACCAACCCGCAGTCATACACCCATCAACCCACAGTCATACACCCAACCCACAGTCATACACCCACCAACCCACAGTCATACACCCACCAACCCGCAGTCAAACACCCATCAACCCACAGTCATACTCCCACCAACCCACAGTCATACACCCATCAACCCACGGTAATACACCCACCAACCCACAGTCATACACCCATCAACCCACAGTCATACACCCACCAACCCACAGTCATACACCCACCAACCCACAGTCATACACCCAGCCTCTGTATCTGACTTTACCTGACCTGACTTAACCAGATCCAATCAAGAAACCCATTATTTTTCACCTCTATTACACCTTGAAGCAGGTATTGAGGCCACCTGACCTGACCTCAATTACTCTGCAGTATTCCCAAGGCATCTGACCACCTCTGCTAGCGTATTCGGTACACCTAACATGACATGACCTGACCTGGCCTGGCCTGACCTCCAAGAACGAGAAAATATACCCAAGATCTATTTAAATCTATCCCAGAAATTTAAACCTTCAATATATTTGTTTTTAGTTCATTGGTTATGTCTTTGTTTTGCTCTTGTGTTTACGGTTCTTGTTTATGAATTAAAGAAACGATAAGAGAATCCAGCCCCTCAAACTTCTACTGATAATCACAACTCGAATTATGCAACTGAAGAACAACAACAACAATAAAAAGAACAAGAACAAAAAGAACAGCAGGATATAATTCCTATAGAACCTCATGACTAGTTTATTAATGCCTTAAGAAACACTAACAACAATCCTCAGCCAACACGGACCTACAAAACATCAACAAGGTGACGACAACAACAGCTCAAACGCTCCAGCTTAACACCTACAAATTTCCGGGGGTTTAGTGTCGCTACATGAAACAAACACGGCGGCGAGTCCTACAGCTACACACTGTAATGGTCGGCGGAGCAAAGGACGAGACAGCGACGCGTACTCATTGGTGGAGCTTTAATAACAACAGCATGTGGTAACTAGGAGATGTGTGTGTGTTGTGAGGTAGTGAAGGACCACAACATCTCACGTTTTGTGTTACACGTCAAAGACTGAATAATGTGAAGCAGCGGCCCTCCCCCCACACCACGCTGCCTGTAGTAACACCACCGCTAATATAGGACAAAACGGTACAATATGGAGGTGGGGGGTGGCGTGTGGACAAGGCACGAGAGAGCGGCCTTGTTAATATGATGGTCACCAGACACGGCCAACACCAGGTGGCGGGTGTAGCTCTTCCTGCTGAATAAAAACCAAGAGCGAGTTTGACGACGCTACACGAACAGCGTCCTCAAGGGGGACATCTTGGACTCGAGTGTGAGAGATAGAGACTCCCAACAATCAAACACGTCTGGTTAATTCCTTCACTTTTATATAAGAACACATTCGTCTTCAACTAAACACGATTTCTTTTCAACTTCTCCTAAAAAAATTCCTCTTCGACTCCAAGGCTGAAATTCGAGTCCCACTTGAAACGAATAAAATAAAATATATGTGAAGAGAAAATGTAAATAGTGTGTTTGACTGTGTGAGGCTGATGGAAGCAACACTAATTATGCTGTATAATGGGTTGTGTTCAGTAAGGTCAGAGTGATTAGTGGCGCGCGCCATCACCACTTCCCGCCTCCTATACACGCCTCCCTCTTGCCGAACTCAACACGCCCACTTAGCTACCCCTACACGCCCCTTACCCTCCCCCCACCATACACCACGCCCCTTGCTGCCTACCCCTTACGCGCCCCCACCCCTCCACACCACGCCCACCCACTCATCGTACACTAATAAGGTGATAAGATTACCTCATCATGACACTGGTGTGAATCAGCATCAGGAACTCACCTTCCCCTGCATCAAGGTGCCCACCCTCACCCACCCTACCTGGCAGCCACTCACCTGCGTATTATACCACCTGACACGGGAAATCACACACACACGGGATGACACGGTAGAACACAGTGCTTGTAAGGTAAATAGAAGCCAGTCTTAATGGGTCCCAACCTTAAACTATTAGGACTGAGGCCCATTAGTATTGAGAGCCGTCAGGATTGGGACTCATTAAGACTGAGGTCTATTAAGACTGGAACCATTAGGCCTGTGGTATCTTTGGACTGAGGCTCATTAGGACTGAGAACCATTGGAAATGTGACCAATTAGAATTGGGGCCCATTAAAACTGGGACCCAATAGGACTGGGGCCCATTAGGACTAGGGCCCATTAGGACAGGGGTTCATTTGATAAGATGCCCACCTAGTAAAAGTGCAAAAGAGGCATGCAAGATTATTCTCTCCCCTTCCTACTCCACATATCAAGAAGCGCTCAACACACTGACCCTTTCGACTCTCACTGACCATCACCACGACCACATCTGCAAATTTGCTAAGAAGCTTCTACACCATCCTCGACACCGGCTCCTACTACCACCTGAGATCCCTAGCCCGAGAATTGCTGTTTGACACCACAACCGCATCCAGCCCATAAGTGCACGAACTGATCGCTATAAGAACAGCCCAGTCCCAACCATTGTAAAAATTATCAATAACTTGTAATAAACCAGTGTATTCACTCCAGTAAATACTACTTCTTGCACTGTCACTATGTTGAAATGCACTGTAGTTTGAGCTTTTCCCCATCTAGTTATTATATATCTTATTTGTATCACTTATGTTACTTGTATATTATTTGTAATTCGAAACCCATTCCCCAAATATGTAACTGTATATTTTCAGCCTTCTGGCTGCCAAGCTCTTTCAATAAACCGTTAATTATTATTATTATTATTATTATTATTATTATTATTATTATTACACTTAATTCTACCAGTTGAATCACAGGTGATGGCCCTCAGCCACGGTAGTTGAACACCAACTCAAAACAAGGGTTCGACTCCCTAATGAGAAAAATGTCCAATAAAAAACATTTCAGGTCGAGTTGTTTACATATTGAATGGGGGACGGCCATCTTGTTTCCCTTTTTCACCGGGGGATTCTGCCGGCCGGTGTCACGACATGGCCGCCGGAGCCCATATAGCCCCTTTGTTACTACTGCTGCCGGATACACCTGTGTTGTAACCATAGGTGTATCTGGCACCTATACACACCTGCCTCGAAGTCAGGTGTAACCACCACCTGTACACACCTGTACATCACACACCACAACACCTTCCACACTCCCAAACAAACTTAAAGCAATTATTATATATATATAGTGTAACTAACTACACATTACAATACACTGAAATAATAAAACAAAAATATATTCAGAATCTAAGAGAAGTATAGGAGAATAATCCTTAAATACAAACTCTATAAAACTTAATCTTGGTTACACCGCATTTTTTTCAGTAAGACAATATATATAATTACATTGGGCAGTCCATTACCACAAATTACACTGATAAACGGTACGTAATGGATACTGAATTACAAGTCTCATAACTAAGTCTGGCTAAAACAGTGGTAGACATTGTTTATACATAAGCCAGTTGACTGCTGAGGTGAACATTAAACTAGTATGATAAAAATAGCAACCAATGATTTGAAGATTAATTAATGCAAATGTGAAATACCTAAGAGAATAGCAAATAAATGAAATACACCAACGCGATAAATAAATAAGAATGAATGGAAAATTAGTGAACAATAAAATGAAAATAAGAAAACGAATAAACAGTAAAATGAAAATAAATAAGAATAAAAAAAAGAATAACAATTACTACAATAAAACTAAATAAAACAAAATAAACAGAAAAGAATAAGAAACACAATAAATAAATAACACAGCAACACAAACAACATCATTTACTGTGTTACTTCACATCAACGTGTCCAACATTTGTCTTGACTCCATTTTCGTGAATATAACACACATCCCGGTAAAAAAAAAAACACCAACGACAACAATAAATAAATAAACATTAAAAATAAATTCAATATATTTTGCCTAAGATTTTTTTACTACGAAGTCAGGGCAAAAAGTTTGTATACGAATCTTCCTCAACATAATGCGGGGAAGCAGTTCTTTCACCACAGTTATACTCGTAGGTTATACTGTAGAGATCCCCGTGTTCAGAATACAGAGCCACTTATTGACGGTACAGTTACAGCCATTTATTGACGGTACAGTTACAGCCACTTATTGACGGTGCAGTTACAGACACTTATTGACGGTACAGTTACAGTCCAAACTTCTTGTACACTTAGGGGCGGTTGACAACATGTGAACGCTGCTTGCATTATAAATTGTCAGAATAAAAAACTAAAAAAAAAAATCCGATACTAAGAAAAAACTGAGTAAATTAATGTTAAAATATCAATCTACCTTACCTACATCACCTCCTTAAGTAGATGGTATATTATCCAGCATGTCCAGGGAATACCCGAGGCACCGACTCTATTCAGAGATAGTGAAGAAAACAAATTAAGTGAGATAGTAGTGACTAGTAACGATGTTAGTAAGCAAATAGACAAACTAAAGCCTAATAAGTCACCTGGTCCTGATGAGATATTTGCCAGAGTATTAAAGGAATGTAAGGAAGAGCTTAGTGTGCCCTTAGCAAAGTTGTTTAACATATCATTAAAAACAGGTGTAGTACCTGAATTCTGGAGGATAGCGAATGTAATACCGATTTTCAAGAAGGGGGATAGATCACTATCCTCTAACTACCGCCCAATCAGTCTAACATCAATAGTAGGCAAATTACTGGAAGCAATCATTTCAAACTCTATTCGAAATCACCTGGAGAAGCACCGATTGATCAATGATTCCCAGCATGGCTTCACAAGCGGACGTTCTTGCCTAACTATTCTATTAACATTCTTTTCATCAGTTTTCGAATCGGTGGACGAGGGGCACAATTATGATGTGGTTTATCTCGACTTTAGCAATGCCTTCGACAGAGTCCCCCACGAAAGACTAATTAGAAAGGTAGAAGCTCATGGCATCAAAGGTGACATCCTTAAATGGATTAGGGCGTGGTTACAGGACAGGAAACAGCGAGTGAGAATTAACGGCACTAAGTCCCATTGGAGCAACGTCACAAGTGGAGTTCCCCAAGGCTCAGTACTTGGACCACTATTATTTATTATATACATAAACGACATAGATATCGGCATTGACAGCAACATAAGTAAATTTGCTGATGACACTAAAATAGGATGTGTTATCAAATCTGACGAGGACTCGGCAAAACTACAGGAAGATCTAAACAAATTTTTCGATTGGTCTGAAAAATGGCAGATGAAATTCAACGTCTACAAATGTAAAGTACTCAGTATAGGAGATGTAAACAGGGAAACCAGATACCAGATGAACAACGATGCCATAGAGAAATCCGACTGCGAGAGAGATTTAGGAGTAATGATAAGTAGGAACCTTAAGCCAAGTAAACAATGTGTTTTTGCTCCTAACAAGGCTAATAAAGTACTGGGTTCATACAAAGGAGTGTTAGTTACAAGACTAGGGAGGCCATCCTAAAACTGTATTTTGCTCTTGTGAGACCACACCTGGATTACGCAGTTCAGTTCTGGTCACCGTATTACAGAATGGATATAGAATCCTTGGAAAGAATTCAGAGGAGAATGACAAGACTAATCCCGGGCATTAGGAACCTTGAGTATAGAGACAGGTTAAAGCTTCTTAATTTGCACTCCCTTGAGAGACGTAGAGCGAGGGGCGACCTGATAGAGATGTATAAGTAGAAGGCAGGGCTAAACAAAGGTGACATTACAAAGGTACTCAAACTATCCAACCAGGAGCGAACTCGTAACAATGGTTTTAAATTAGACAAATTTAGATTTAGGCTTGAAATAGGTAAATACTGGTTTGGAAACAGAGTAGTGGATGAATGAAACAAGTTACCAAATATCATCATTAACTCGAATACCCTGAATTGCTTCAAACATAGGTTGGGTGTAAACGGGACTGCCCAGTATGGGCCAATAGGCCCGCTGCAGTTTCCTCCATTCTTATGTTCTTATGTTCTTATGTATTGTCTAAAATAATACAGTATAATTGGTTATTTTACTTCAATTATGACCTTGTGTGATAATAAGACATAGTACCATAATAAACCTTTTCTCGAACTGTTAAATAACTCAACAAAAATAATAATAATCCATTCTAAACAACGGATTATCAGACGTAGATGTCATAATTCAGCTCATCATAATTATCCATACACTCTCGTGTATAAATTCCACCGTCAAAATTTGTATTGTCGGAAGAAGTTTTACTGTCTGAATGTCTGTCTAATTCTACAAAAACTCTCCGTTAGTATCCGTCTATTTCCTCTGTTACCTCATCACTTAAGAGTATTACAAAATATTACCACCGACTGTAACACCTGATGTGCAATGTGCATACTCATATTTATAATCCTGTGTATTTTGTAACTGAAAGAAAATACAGGTACAGGAATATTTAGTTACTCTTGCGGTATACAAAATCATACATCTATCTATCTATCTATCTACTGTATCTATCTATCTATCTATCTATCTACTGTATTTATCTATTTATATCAATTTTATTAACTCACCTGTACCATTAATCATCAGTATATTTATCTTAATCTTCTTCCCATTTTGATTTATTCCTCTTAACAATGTATGTATCTACACCCACAAACATACCTACTATCCACTCCCAAACACCCACAAACAAACCTACTATCCACTCCCTACACCCACAAACATACCTACTATCCACGCCCTACACCCACAAACATGCCTCCTATCCACGCTCTACACCCACAAACATACCTACTATCCACGCTCTACACCCACAAACACACCTACTATCCACGCCCCACACCCACAAAAAAACCTACTATCCACGCCCCACACCCACAAACAAACCTACTATCCACGCCCCACACCCACAAACAAACCTACTATCCACGCCCTACACCCACAAACAAACCTACTATCCACGCCCTACACCCACAAAGAAACCTACTATCCACTCCCTACACCCACAAACAAACCTACCATCCATGCCCCACACCCACAAACAAATCTACTATCCACACCCCACACCCACAAACAAACCTACTATCCACGCCCTACACCCACAAACAAACCAACTATCCACTCCCTACACCAACAAACAAACCTACTATCCACGCCCTATGTAATAGGCCCCTGTCTCATCAACAGAACGTATTATATAAATGGGTCAATACATCTGATATTATATTCAGATTCACCACCCTGTAACTTTCCACTGTCTATGAGTAAGACATGAGATTGACACGTGAGCGGGCAACTTACCCAAGAGGGCGAGACCCATAGCTCAGCATTTCTGTAAGCACGCACTGCGATGCCCCTAAGCTTCAGTAGCTCACCTCAACTCATATCGAAAGGACGTGACCAAACGTTTATCATACATAAACGCCGTCCCTTTTTCATTCACTCCTAGACAGTGAGACTTACGGTTGATATACACTCAGGAATTATATATACAACCTTTTATAATAAAACAAAGGAACTACCGTTTGGGTTTCGTTACTTAAAACCCAAATATAAATAGGTGTGAACGGACTGGTTAATTGGACAAGCAGCCGATTCATATAGGTGGCAAGCGGTGTGTACGGATTCTTCAAACTGGTAGTCGTATCATCCGTCTGTGTCTTGTGAAAAACAAGAAACCACACAGCAGTGACGCGTTACATAATCCGAGTGTTTAAAACTATATCCCGTATTGAGACGATATGTAGTGAGCGCTCCTTATCTCTGTCACATACAAATACGTGCAGAATTCGTAATATACAAATATTACAGCCTGTTGGTACATATCCAGATTGAGCCTGTTGAGATAGACTCCACTCAGCATTCCCTAGACATTACAGTGTTGCAGTGTTGAACAACAGTTTCGTAGCCTGGAATTCAATTGGGTTTTCACTAGCAGCTGAGCAGTATTGTTGTGTCGTCAGCGCGAATTACGAATTCCGGTGTCATCATACAGATCTCCATCATATATACGTGGACTGTGAAGAATTGGCACACGGCAGTTTTCGCCAGCGAACCAGCACGACCAGTGTGATAACCAATCATCAGTTTTCTGATCGCCGGAGGAGGAACTCACCTAAATCAAGTGGACTCGTCTCTCACCAAAGCAGAAGCGTCATCTCGTTGCCAAGGAAACCAGCAGCAGCGCACGCATCCTAGGAAGAGGCCCCACCCACACTCCACTCAGAACTTTTGAAGGATCACTTCTCTATACAGACGTTACACCCTGTATAAATAGGTATTTAAATTACATAATTCTACACACATGAACACGTTCGAGAGATATCTTCACACCTATAGGTTCGTCGGATAGGATTATTTCAATGATAAAGTGTCGAATGTAAGATTAATGTATTGAAATCCTATAATTTACAGTAGTTTGTAAGTGTCTGTCTTCTTATTGATAGTTTAAAATTAACTACAATTAATATTCATTTGTCTTGTAAATGAGAGGCAAGTGATCTACTTACTGTTAAGTATTCATTGACCCAAGGGGGCTAATAGATAATTTCTAAGTTTCCCATGTCTAATGTAGATGAAATCGAACGCCTAGCGCAATTGTTCGCTGATAACCAACTCATCAATGATCAAGCCCAGACTGACATAGATTTTGAGTATGGAACACAGTTAAATGAGTCGGTAGGAAGTAGTGAGAAAGTTATAGACAAATCATTTGACGACTTAAACCGTCGTACCCTACGGTCTGGTAATCACTATAGTACCTCACCTAAGTATACTAAAGCAGTTACCCCTGTTACAGGTGATAGTGTGTCTGTTGCTAAATCGGTAACAACATTATTAACCCAGCCTTCTGTTAAGAGTAAGAATACTAACTTGCTTAATAACACTAAAATGGCATCTTCTAACCCTCACACCAGTACTACTACCACACCTAAAGCTGATAATGTTATTAATATCATGCAACGCGGCGATTATGTTCGAAATTTCACGGGACAAGACGATTATAGGGTCGCACATTTTATTCGTGCATGTGATGATAGCATGCGCAATAGTCACATAACGACTGACGAAGAAAAGAAAGCATATGTACGTTCCCATATAACGCAGGGTTCCTATGCAGGCAGTCGCTTAAATGCGTTTGGTTTACAAAGCCCTGACTATGAAAAGTTCAAGCGAACGCTAATTGGGATTATTGGGGGTAGGTCACAGCTGGGCCAGCCGTCACAGATGCCACAGATGCCTCACTCTCAGACTCCTTATGCGACACACTTAGCTTCGATCGCTCCTCCCCGCCTAACATATAAACAGAAAACATCGTTACGATGCGCACATTGTAATAAAC
>NW_024756415.1:0-55000 GCF_018991925.1 Homarus americanus
TCATTTTTATGATACGAATTTCCGTCTTTCTATAGATAACTACTGCAATTAGGCAATGATTTCTGTGGCTCGAAAATCTACTTCGGAAAGTCGATAATCTATTTCTGAAAGAGAAAATCTATTCACTTTTCGGTAGATAACCAATCACGAAAATAGATATTTCATTTTTTTAGATACAAATTTCGTTTTCTATGATAATCTACTTCACAAAATTAGGTAATATTTCAAAAATTCGGAAACGATTTCGAAAACTCGATAATCTACTTCTCTCCCGAAAAGTAGTAGGGTCTATTCATTTTTCGAAAGAGATAACCAACTCTCTCCCCGGAAAGTAGATATTTCATTTTTGCGATACAAATTTCCCGTTTCTATGATAATCTACTTCGCAAAAATTAGTAATATTTCAAAATTCGAAAATCCACTCCCCAGAAAAGTCGATAATTCCAGCTTCTTTCCGAAAAGTAGAAATCGATCTACTTTTTCGGGAAAGTGACAACCAACTCTTTCCCGGAAAAGTAGATATTTCCCATTTTTTTATGATACAACTTCCTGTTTTCTATGATAGTCTACTTCTCGCAAAATTAGGCAATATTTCAAAATTGTAGAAAAAATCTACTTCCCGCAGAAGTCGATAATTCATTTCTTGAAAGTAGATAGATTTTTTCACTTTTCGAAAGTAGATAACCAACTTCCTGAAAGTAGATATTTCCACGCAAGTATATAAATTTCTGTTTTCTATATGATAATCTACTTTCGCAAAATTAGTAATATTTCCTCAAAAATTCGAAAATCTACTTCCTGAAAAATTCATAATCTACTTTCCTGAAAAGTAGAGAATCTATCTACTTTTTCGGAAAAGTGATGTTCAAGTTTTCGGAGAAAGTAGATATTTCATTTTTATGATACAAATTTCTGTTTCTATGATAATCTAATTAAAAATTAGGTAATATTTAAAATCTACTCTTTTAAAAGTCGATAATCTACTTTTGAAAAGTAGAAAATCTATCTACTTTTTCGAAAGATAATTAACTTTCCCAAAAGTAGATATTTCTTTATTTTTATGAGACACAAATTTCTGTTTTCTTGGTGATAATCTACTTCAAAATTAGGTAATATTTCCAAATTTTGAAAAAGCTACCCCAGAAAGTCTATAATTCATTTCGAAAAAGTAGAAAACGTATCTACTTTTCGAAAGTAGATAACCAACTTCCCGGAAAGTAGATATTTCGTATTTTTATGATACAAATCGTTTTGCGATAATTCACTTCGCAAAAATTATAATATTTCCAAAAATTCGAAAAATTACTTCCCGAAAAGTCGAGCACCATTTCGAAAAGTAGATAGATGTTCTACTTTTCGGAAAGAGATAAATCAACTTTCCCAGAAAGCAGATATTTCCCAGCTTGCGTGATACAAATTTCGTTTTGCGACAATCTACTGCAAAAATTAGGTAATATTTCTCAAAATTCGAAAATCTACTCTCAGAAAAAAAAGTTCAGATAATCTTACTTTCCGAAAAGTAGAAAATCGATCTACTTTTTCGAAAGTGAGATAACCAACTTTCCTGGAAAGTAGATATTTCCTATTTTTACGATACGAATTTCTTCGTTTTCTATGATAATCTTACTTCGCAAAATTAGGCATGATTTCTTAAAATTGAAAATCAAATCTATTTTTCGGGAAAGTAGATAACCAACTTTCCCGGAAAGTAGATATTTCCCATTTTTATGATACAAATTTCCCGTTTTCTATGATAATCTACTTCGCAAAATTAGGTAATATTTCCCCCAAAATTCGAAAATCTACTTCCCGAAAAGTCGATAATCTACTTTCCGAAAAGTAGAAAATCTACTTTTCGGGAAAGTAGATAACCAACTTTCCCGGAAAGTAGATATTTCCCATTTTTTATGATACAAATTTCCCGTTTTCTATGATAATCTACTTCGCAAAATTAGGTAATATTTCCCCAAAATTCGAAAAGCTACTCCCCAGAAAAGTCGATAATCTACTTTCCCGAAAAGTAGAAAATCGATCTACTTTTCGGGAAAGTAGATAACCAACTTTCCCGGAAAGTAGATATTTCCCATTTTTATGATACAAATTTCCCGTTTTCTATGATAATCTACTTCACAAAATTAGGTAATATTTCCCCAAAATTCGAAAATCTACTTCCCCGAAAGTCGATAATCTACTTTCCTGAAAAGTAGAAAATCTATCTACTTTTCGGGAAAGTAGATAACCAACTTTCCCGGAAAGTAGATATTTCCCATTTTTTATGATACAAATTTCCCGTTTTCTATGATAATCTACTTCGCAAAATTAGGTAATATTTCCCCCAAAATTCGAAAATCTACTTCCCCGAAAAGTCGATAATCTACTTTCCCGAAAAGTAGAAAATCTATCTACTTTTCGGGAAAGTAGATAACCAACTTTCCCGGAAAGTAGATATTTCCCATTTTTTATGATACAAATTTCCCGTTTTCTATGATAATTATCATAGAAAACTATGGGTGTTTGATTATAATCAAACACCCATAATTTCGGTAGAGCCTCAGTTGTGTCAGGTTAATATTTTGCACATCATGTTTTCTTTGTTGTTGGTGACGTAAGGTAGTTAAGGTTCGCTTTTGCATCTTCAGTTAAGGCAATGTTTTTAGCACAGCTCTGAGGGTGCAGGTGGCGGCGCCCAGGTGTGGCCCGGCGGAACACACACACACACACACGCGCCGGGGAGGAGGGTGAAGTGTGGCAACACAAGGTACAGTATGAGCTGCGTGCCCCGTGTAGTAAAACTACTCGAAAGTGCAATTCTGGCTATTACAGTGATTGCCTAGCGTGCCTCTAACCACTAGCTGCCTTTGTCTCTAGCTGTATGAACTTCAACAACAATCAGCAAAGATTCTCTGCTGCGTTTGGCATATTCATACAATGAAAGCCAATTTGGCGCATTAAAAGAGCTATTATTCTACTAATTGTCCTCGACCAAAGAGTTGTTGATTTTTAATTCCGAACTGTTAGATAATAAATCCCATTTAAACCTTAGGATATGTTTACCACACGCTCGATAACGCGGCACCAACTACTGTAGTTTACTTGCACACTCTGTGATTTACATTTGTTTTTGTTTTTTTTGCTCCTTTCCCAATGTTACGCGAGCGTGGCAGCAGCAGCAGCCGCCTCGCCCCTTGATCCCATTATATATTTCAGCCCAGTGTGTGGGACGCGCTGGCTGAACCGCTCGTAGCCCCACATCTTCCCAAATTACACAATAGGCCTAGCCACAAATGGGATGGCGGCCTTCATTCCGTCCAGTCAGACTATGGCCCCATGATCGCAAAACTCCGGTCCTTAAGACGCGCTTCCGTGAGGTTCATATCCCAACCGCTGCCTACGACAACTTGAACGTTACGGCGCGCGCGGGAAGGATATTTGTTGACAAAATGCAAGGTAGTCAGTGTGGCGGGCCGGGGGTGGGGGGAGGAGGGGAGGGGGGCACCGTCACATGGTTCCTGATCCACCCCATCAAAAAATAACATTGGTAATCGTCTTCTACCGCGGATCTCATATTTACTAGTAACTATTCAAGGTACAGTACCTGCTGTTGTGTGTGTACTGGTCTTTTAAAACGTACCGTACTCTTGGTAACACTACGTATCTTAATACAATACATTAAATAAAAAAGTATGTTAATAATTTATATCAAATTAGTGTGGAATTTTTGTTATACGCCACACTTTAATGTATTATTATTTTAACATCATTATTCTGTAACCAAACACAAGCATCCATACACCAAACACATACAGTAGACACATGCACCTACATACAAGGATGAACACACACACACACACACACACACACACACACACACACAC
Source organism: Homarus americanus (assembly GCF_018991925.1). Classification (NCBI taxonomy): domain Eukaryota; kingdom Metazoa; phylum Arthropoda; class Malacostraca; order Decapoda; family Nephropidae; genus Homarus; species Homarus americanus. Next base: position 3,876 of record NW_024756415.1, read on the forward strand.
ACACACACACACACACACACACAGTTGCTGTTTCTGTTGTACATGCGACTTATCATTATTATTATTTTTATTATTATTATTATTATCATTATTATTATTATTTTTTTTATTATTATTATTAAAACTAAAATGGCACGTATTGTATATGCTGTTGCTATTACTGTTGCTTGTGTTTGTGTTGCGAAATCTGTTTTTGTTGGAGTTATTGTTGTTATGGATATTATACCTTATATTTGTTATTCTAGATGTTATTTTGTCGTAATTATCGCTGTTATTGCTCTTATGGATGCTGTCTTTGTTCTTGTTATTGCTTTTACTTGTTACTGTTGTTGTATTGTTGTTTTGTGTAATTATTCTTATTGTTGTTGTTATTGTTATTATTATTATTTTTTATTGTACGGTACTTGATATTTCATTTGTTACTTACTGGCGTTGTTATACACGTTGTTCTCTTCACTCTCTTCATAATCTCATTCATTCCTCCTCCTCACCCCCCCCATCCATCTTCTTTTCTTCCCAACCCATCCTCCTCCTATTCCCCATCCTTCCTCCTTTTCTTCCCCTATCCTTTCTCTTCCTCTTTCCTCCTCTTCTTCTTCCCCCCATCCTTCCTCCTCTTCATCCTCCATCCATCTTCTTTCCAACCCTTACACCTCCTCTTCCTAATCCTTCCTCTCTCCTCCTCCCCCACACAAGAACTTCCCAACATCGCTAATCACTGGAACTTCTCGTTACACTTCCCCTCTTCCCTCCTCCTCCTCCTCCTTATCTTCCTTCTTTTTTATCGTATATTTTTTCTCTTTCTCTTTCGTCCCGTCCCCGCCATCTTGGGTAGCCGGATGCATCACCGCTATCACATTCTCGTTTGCATATCGATTATCGTCGTCTTTCTGTGTCTCCTTTTCCGTCTTTATCTCCAAATAATATCTCCATAAATTCTCTCCAAGCGTCCTCCTATTCCTACGATTATTGTTATTTATCTTTTCTCTACTTTCTCCTTTTTTTCTGTGCTCTCCATGTGTTTTCCTATTCCTACATTCATCAGCGTTTATCACTTATTTCTCTTCCTCCTCCCCCTCCCACCTCTACACTGTATATGTCCTTATAATACAGATATAATTATTTTCTTCCGTTCCTCTAATTCCACAATTATTGGACTTTACCAATTCTCATTTTTTCATGTATTATCGCTCTCTATCTCCGTGTTCTCCGTCTCTCTCTCTCTCTCTCTCTTTTCTTGTTTACTTTCAATTCATATTCCCCATGTTCTCTTTCTTCTACATTTATTTGGTGTTCATTAATTCCCCTATTTTCTTGGATGCTTGCTCTCTCTCTCTCTCTCTCTCCCTCTTCTCCGTCTCTCCTGCCATCCGATTTCCATTCTAATTCCAATTTCATCTTAATTTTTTCCCTTCCCCTCGCCAATTCGCTCTGAACTACCCATTCATCGCGACGATTTTTTTCTCTCTATTGTTCGCCAAGTTCTCCCTCCCCCCTCTTCTCGTTTTCTTTTCACTCCAAATTTTTACTTTCTTTAATTTCTCGCCTAAGACTATTATTTTTTTCTGGTTTATTTCCTGCAGATTCTAACCGGCTTAAGTTAAGTTAGGTTAGGTCAGGTTAGGTTCAGTTAAGTTTGGTTACGATTACTCTGGTTAAGTTAATCTAAGTCAGATTTGGTTAAAGTGAGATAAAGTAATCAAGTTAGGTTAGGGTTAGTTAAGTTAGGTAGCCTCTAAGTTTTAAAAGTTCCAATACACCCGTCACACCAGGTGGTATCGGGAAGCTATGCCGATAAGATTGAAATACCGATAAACTCACAACAGAATTTTCTCTCAAACTCCAACTTGTTGATGTTTCGATATCGTAACTTTACCCTTTATTTACGATTACTGTGTGTGTGTGTGTGTGTGTGTGTGTGTGTGTGTGTGTGAAGAGTTGAATCATAAATTTACCTTACATTCATCCTTCCTTCCGTCTATCCTTCCATTCACCCTCCCTTCTCTCCGTCCGATCTTCCGTTAATCCGTCTATCTATGTGACCAACGTCCTATTCGTCCGTCTGTCTGTCACTCCTTTTTATCGGTACATTCATCTACCCGCATTACCTGTCAGCTCTGTCTGCGTGCATGTCTATCAGTTCGTCCGCCAGTCTGTCTGTTAGTCTATTTGTCTGACTCAGTTCGTATAGTAACTAGTCTATCGGGGAGTCAATCAAATAAAGTGTCTATCAATGTCTGTCTGTCTGTCTGTTGGCAATGAATGGTTGTCAAGGGCAGTTGGTGTTAACTGCCGTCTTGACAGATATTGCAAGTCAATATCAGTCCCATTCGTAGACAACTGGGACAACTTTTACTGCAGAAGGGACCTTTATGCTAGGGATGGGGTGGCAACCCTGGCTGGCTCTCTCGAGAGGGCAGTTCAAAAGATGTCAAAATCTTTAAACTGTTAGGGGAACATGTGAACACGGGGTTCGAGGAGACTGCAGTGGGCTTGGGTAAACAAAGTGAAAGGTTACAGAGATATAGTGATAGGAATGATGGCAAAGCTAAATTAAGCAGGGAGTTAAAACCTAAATGCGACAAAGAGAGGACTCAGAACACGACTAACTTAAATGTCTACTACGCAAACAGTATAAGCATGAGAAATAAAATGGATTAAATCAGGGAGTTGGTATGTACCGAAAAAATCGATATAACAGCATTAACCAAAACGTGGATAAACTTAGACTCACGAGAGATACCTGTCGAATACCAAATTAAAGGTTACAAATTATTCCACACCGATAGGCAGAGTAGGAAAGGAGGCGGGGTAGCAATCTATGTCAAGGATAATCTGAAGTGTGTAGTCAATAGGGAAATAAAAACTGAACTGAATACAGAAACAATTTGGGTAGAATTAACCGATGGTAGGGAAAGTTAATCATCGGAGTAATATATTATAGACCTCCTACTCTCGATAGAGTTAATGAGCAACTTATTTGGGATGAAATGCACAGGGCATCCAGACAGAGCAAAATCTGGAAAGAAGGCGACTTGAACTTTAGTAAAATAGACTGGACCGACCTTATGGGTAACTCAGAATCAGAGAATTTCCTTTAAACACCCGGGATAATAACAAACTATATTAAGTTCTATCAAACAGAGACAACCTCATTAGTAATGTCGAGGTAGGGAACGAACTAGCTAACAGCGATCACAAAGAAGTGAGATTTAAAGTGGAACTTGATGTCAATTGCAAGGAAAATTCCATTAAGGTCCCAGATATCAGAAGGGCAAACTTTGATAGGTTGAAAGGGCAGCTGAGAGAAGGTGTATCAGGTTTGGGGGTGAATTGCATGACCTCACGTGAGGTGACCTCACACAATGTACCCACAGCATGAGTCATAAAGGCAAGCATGAACTCCGCATGCTTCCCAGTTGGGCACTGTAAACGCTTCTGCGCTTCACCTTGCACAGGATGTAAGGGGGTGCCCAATAAACTAGCCCCCTCCGGGGCAATATGTAAAAATCTGTAATGTACCCACAAAGGGCGACCTCACTTTTCCTGATGACCTGACAACGATAACCTCACAAAATATGACGGATGAGGATGACTTGATCACGAGATCTGAGGTTGACGAGTTCCACAACAATTTAAATAATGAGTTACTTAATGCTCAAGGGTAGAACACACCATAAAAAAAACTCAGATCAAACAACAATGACCTCAAAAGGATAAACAATTATTTAAAGAATATAATTGGACAAAGAAAGGCTATAGGTAGGAGAATAAATCGTGGTGAAGTTTACCTCCAAAATTATTATAAAGTATTGGCCAGTAGGGTTAAAACCGAGGTAAGAAAAGCAAAGAGGAATAATGAATTGAATGTAGCAAGGGAGGCGAAGTTAAACCCCAAGTGAGTCTTTCAAATGTATCAAACTAAAACACGAGAAAAGAATAGATAACGTATAACGATGGAGAAATGAGCAATAATCTGAACATTTATTTTTCAACAGTTTTCACAAAATGAAAATTTAAACATGATACCCGAGGCACTGACTATATACAGAGATAGTGAAAAAAATAGATTAAGCGAGATAGTAGTGATTAGTAACGATGTTATTAAACAAATAGACAAACTAAAGTCTAACAAGTCACCTGGTCCCGATGAGATATTTGCCAGAGTATTAAAGGAATGTAAGGAAAAGCTTAGTATGCCCTTCGAATTTGTTTTAACATAGTCATTAAAATCGGTGAGAAAGACTTAGGAGTAATACGTAGAAATCTTAAACCAGGACAGCAATGTGTATTTGCTCGAAACAAGGCTAACAAAGTACTTGGGTTCATACAAAGGAGAGTTAGTTACAAGACTAGAGAGGTGATCCTAAAACTATATCTTGTGCTTGTGAGACCTCACTTGGATTACGCGGTTCAGTTCTGGTCCCCGTACTACAGACTGATTATAGAATCCCTAGAAAGAATTCAGAGGAGAATAACAAGACTAATCCCGGGCATTAGGAACCTTGAGAACAAAGACAGGTTAAAGCATCTTAATTTGCACTCCCTTGAGAGACGTAGAGTGAGGGGCGATATGATCGAGGTGTATAAATGGAAGTCAGGACTAAACAAACGTGATATAACAAAGGTACTCAAACTATCCAACTAGGAGCGAACTCGTAGCAATGGTTGTGAATTTGACAAATTTAGATGTATGAGCGAGTAGTGGATGAGTGGAACAAGTTACCAAACATCATCATTAACTTGAACACGCTGGATAGCTTCAAATATAAGTTGGACGGATATGTGTAAACGGGACTACCCAGTATGGGCCAATAGACCCGGTGCAGTAAAGTTCTTCTGTCAAGTCTCCGTGCGCCAGTCCGTCTATTGACAGGTCAGGTGGACGTGTTGTGTTATTTTAATCCAATAATCAATTTCCTCTGTAAACATGATATTAAACTCTCTAATTACCTTTGCTTTTTTCTAATTAGTTCATTAACTTATTGACCCCTTTGTTTTGTTTTCGATTCGTGTCTGTCATTTATGCTATTATTAGCCAATTAAGCAGTCACGTTTTTAGCGTTTTTAATATCCGGTAATTATTTTAATATATTTTTTCTCCATCTCTATGTCACTGTATATTATTATCTTCTCTCTGTCTACTGTATTCGCTTCTCTGTTTGTTCTTTCATTCTCTTCTTCTCACCTTTCTATGTTCTCAAGTTATTTGGTGATCTTATGTAATCTTTCTCTCTTCTTTTTCCTCCCCCTCCACCTCTTTTTTTTTCTTCCTCTTCTATTCTTCTCCTTCTCTCTTGTTGCTCTTCTATTCCTCTCTCCTTTTTCTTGCTCTTTCTTTTCTGTCCTCCCGTTTTCTCTACTTTCTCCCCCTCTCATTCCTCTTCCCCCCACCACAACCTCCTCCCCTCGCCCTGTGTGTTACAACCTATCTATCGTCTCTCCCCCCTAAATACACACCCCTCCCCTACCCCCCTCCTTAACCTCCAGCAAGCCTCACCCTGACGCCGCCTCCTCCCACCACAGCCCCCCTCCCCCTCTCCACACCCTCCCTCTACCTTATGTAACACACCCTGGTATTTATCTCCACACCCCCCCCCTACCCCTTACACCACCACCACTACCCTTACCACCCCACAACAATCTACCACCATCACTACCACACCCACAACAACCACACTTAAGTCTACCACCATCACCACCACTATCATCACCTCTTCTCGTACCATATTTTATGTTTATCTGTGTCCCTATCTTTTTCCCTTATACCCTTTCTTTCTTCCTTTCTTTTACTCTTCTTTCAACCTCCTTCTTCATACAATTCCTCCCTTACTTTCTTAACTCTCTCTTCTCCCACTTTCTCTCTCTCTCTACCTTTTCTACTCAGCTTCCCTTTTCGCTCTCACACCACCCCCCACCCTTTTTCCTCCCTCCACCCCACCCCCTCTTTCCCCTCCTAACCCATCCTCTTCTGGTGGCGCCAGGCCAGTCTAGCATCACCAGAATTGATCCCTCGCGCTTCTCACATACACACTCCTTCTTTCAGAGGACACACTCATTCACTCTTTCACTCACACACACACACACACACACACACACACACCAAAAAAAAACGTGCATTCTACGTATCATACTGATCTTTTTCTTCATAAAACCAGGAAGGATCAGTAAATGCTATATCCCATGAATAATGACACCTCTCTCCCTCACTTCGGATACAGGTCAGAACTCCTCAGTGAGTCGGTTCAAACGATACACACACGTCACAGCCTGAAATTGCACAGTTGTATCAAAGGGAAAGTCTGAAATGAACGTCGGTAGGAGATAAAAGCAAGTGTTAAAAGTAGGAGCTTAAGGTGTTAAAAGTAGCAGTGTAAAGTATAAAAAGTAGCAGGGTAAAGTGTTAAAAGTAGAAGATTAAAGTGTTGAAAGTATCAGTGAAAAATGTTAAAAGTAGCAGCGAAAATAAGGGTAAAAGTTGGAAATAAAGGTAAATGTCATAAACGGGAGACAAAAGTAGAGGTTTACCAGGCGTTGGGGTCAAGTGATTCCTGTTAGGTAGGGCAACTCTCTCTCTCTCTCTCTCTCCAAAGCGAAGAGAGAGAATCTAAATCTCCACCACATAAGTTTTGGCCGACCCCATTAGAAACCAGTGTGGAAGGGAGGGATGGAGGGAGAGAAGGAAAGGGGGGGAGGGGAAGGGGAGGATGGAGGGAGAGAAGGGAAAAGGGGGGAGAGGGAAGGAGGATGGTGGAGGAGAGAAGGAAAGGGGGGAGAGGGGGAGGATGGAGGGAGAGAAGGGAAAGGGGGGGAGAGGGGAAGGGAGGATGAGGAGGGAAAGGGGGGGAGAGGGAAGGAGGATGGAGGGGAGAGAAGGGAAAAGGGGGGGGAGAGGAAGGGAGGATGGAGGGAGAGAAGGGAAAGGGGGGGAGAGGGAAGGGAGGATGGAGGGGAGAGGGGAAAGGGGGGGGAGAGGGGAAGGGGAGGATGGAGGGGAGAGGGAAGGGGGAGAAGAGAGGATAAAGAGGGAGACAGGAAGGAGATAAGGAGAGGAGACAGGGGTGAAGGGAGTAATGATAAGATTGGAAAGGAAAGGAAGGAGGAAGATGAAGAGGAGGCATAAACATGTAAGTTTGGGAGAGAGAGAGAGAGAGAGAGAGAGAGAGAGAGAGAGAGAGAGAGAGAGAGAGAGAGAGAGAGAGAGAGAGAGAGAGAGAGAGAGAGAGAGACCGGGGCAATCTGTACAAAAAATCTGTAAAATAAACAAGAATATGATGAAAATGACGTGGAAGAAATAAAAGTTGGAAGAAAAAAGAGTATTATGAGCAGTGAGAAGATGAGGGGAAGAAATGAAGGGAGGCGATAAGACACGAAGGAGGAGGAGGAGGAGGAGGAGGAGAGAGAGAGAGAGAGAGAGAGAGAGAGAGAGAGAGAGAGAGAGATTATTCACCATTTATACATTTTACATTTTCTTTTTTTATTATCCTTCTTACATTCCATTCATTCCCATTCTTCACTACACTTTATCTTCCATCATTATCTATTCACTAACCTCTCAAATCTACTTCTTCCTTTCCTTCATCTACTTGACATCTCTATCTACCCTTTCTACTGTCTCTCTTTCCCCATCATCACATTATTAACTACTTATTATATATTTTTAATAATTTCCTTTTTCATAAATTATTTCACCTTATATTTTCTTTAATATTTTCCTCCAACACAAGATCTCCACCACCTATAACACTTCTCCAACACAGATCTCCACTACCTGTAACACTCTTCTCCAACACAGATCTCCACCACCTATAACACTTCTCCAACACAGATCTCCACTATATATAATACTCGTCTCCAACACAGATCTCCACTACCTATAACACTCGTCTTCAACATAGATCTCCACTATCTATAACACTAATCTCCAACACCTACAGCAGAGCACTCTTCTCCAACACAGATCTCCACTACCTATAACACTCTTCTCCAACACAGATCTCCACCACCTATAACACTTCTCCAACACAGATCTCCACTATATATAACACTCTTCTCCAACACAGATCTCCACTACCTATAACACTCGTCTCCAACACAGATCTCCACTATCTATAACACTAATCTCCAACACCTACAGCAGAGCACTCTTCTCCAACACAGATCTCCAGCACCTATAACACTCAACTCCAACATAAATGTCCACCACCTATAAATCTCCTCTAACCTATATCTCCAACACCTATAACACTTCTCCAACACAAAGTCTCTGGTCAGGTGTGGTTAACTTTGATTAGGTTAAATTGGGGAAAAAAATTAAAGTGAGGATACAAAGAAAATAAAGAAAAAAATAAGAAAATAAAGAAAATTATATGAAAACAAAGAAATTATATATAAAACAAAACAAAAATAACCAGAACAGAACCAAAAATCATGAAAAGTGAAGAAAAAATGAAGACGAATTGAAGAAAATCAGGAAAACAAAATGAAAATATATATAAAATAATTCACTATAAGACGAAGACAGGAAAGGGTTACAGAACCAAGACGTAGGAGGGATTAGATGAAAGTGATGATAATTTGAAGAGAATAGGAAACAAAATAAAAAAAGTAAGATAAACACATGGAAATAGGAGTAAAAAAAATAAGGAAAACGCATGAATATATTAACAAAATACTTCACGTCATGATGAATAGAGGTAATATTATCAGAAGATGAAACGTCAAATCAGAACGAAGGAATAAGATGGAAACGAAAATGTAAAGAAAATAAGTTAAAACAAGACGAAAATATGAGTAAAAATAAGGAAAACGGATGGAAACAGAATTAAAAATAAGGAAAAGTATGAAAATTAGGAAAATACACATTCATAGGTGTAAAAATAAGGAAAACGTATGGTAATAGGATTAAAAATAAGGAAACTGTGTGGAAATAAGATTGAAATAAGGGAAACATGAAAATAGGAGTAAAATAGTTCGCTTTATGGTGAAAACGGGAAATGACATGAGGAAAGAAAACATAGAAGGGACTGAGGGAGGGAAATAACTGTGGTGGGTCGGTAAGTCATCTCCAACAATGGTAACCACAATGGAGGTTTCCCTTCACCAACACCAAAGGAGTAGTTCCTATGGCTTCACCACCACTGTACTCAACCCCTTTGATGTGTGTGTGTGTGTGTGTGTGTGTGTGTGTGTGTGTGTGCGTATGTATGTATGTGCGCCTGTATGTGTGTAAAAGTGTGCGTGTGTATGCGTAAGTGTATGTGTGTGTGTGTGTGTGTGTGTGTGTGTGTGTGTGTGTGTGTGTGTGTAAGTTGATAGTTGTAATAACAGAGAGAAAAGTAATTTGTCAATAATAATAATAATAATAATGACTGAATCTACTACAAAAAGAAGTAATAAATTTAAAACACTACAAAATCTACGAAAAACAACGGCTGATTTCAATAACCTACTCTAAGCTGTCTGTCTGTCTCTCCTTTATTAACCCCATCTACTTCTAACCATCACCATAGTATTACCATTATCATCTACTAATTACTCCTCCTTCCCTATACCACAAACAACCCTTGCCATTCTCCCCTAACTATCACCCGTGAGTTAAGGACTTTCCCCTCATTAGCATGGAAATCTTTCCTTATACTCCCCCTACGATGCTTGTTCCACTCTACCTCGTCTTTCCCCTGTCCTGTGACGATTATTCCCGATGGTCTTCCCTCATAACAGTATATTATTCTACGTTTCATTATTCCCCTCCTTCTGGTTACTTCCCTATATCTCTGAGTTATGTTTCCCTAAATCTCTAGGTTATTTCCCTATATATCTTGAGTTATTTCCCTATATTTATAAATAATTTCCCTACATATATACTGTATATTGGTTATTTCCCGACAGGTTACGGTTATATCCCTATATCGTTGCGTTAATCCCTAAGTTTTAAGTTTTATAAGAATAAACATGTATCTTACCATAAATTATTCTCACAACTAGGGTTATTCCTTATATCTCAAGATAACAATGATTATTTCTCTACCTCTCACAATAAAAATAAATAAAAATTCCCCAAAGTTCTTCTAAACAATTTCAATATGAATATTTGTATCACTACATATAACAATACCAAATTACTTTTAACCCCTTAATATAATTCCTGAGATATTTCTCTCTAAGGCTAGGGAGGGGAGGGAGGAGGAGGAGGAGGAGGAGGGAGGGGAGGGGAGGGGATACAGTAGTGAGAAAGGTGTTCACATTATCTATTCATTAATCACTACCATTATTATCACTACCACCTGTAATATTCTACATTAACACATACTACTACAATAATCGTATTTGTAATCCTACATTCAACTATCTTAAAACATTATATCTATATTAAACAAAATCAAAACGTAAGTTTTCTGAGAAGGTAAGGTTTGATGGCCACCTCAGAGTAATGTATTGTCGAGGTCTTAAAAAAATCCCGTCACCAAATTATAAGAGTTTTCAAGTTGGATAACTTTTTTTAATTATGCAAATTACGTGCAATTATGAAGGCGAGTTATGCAAATGATTGGAGGAATTTGTGGCGGATATGAATAACCGCGAGACGTGTTCCTGAATAATAATAATAATATTATTGTTATTATTATTATTATTATTATTATTATTATTATTATTATTATTATTATTATTATTATTATTATTTAAGTATTATCACCAGTTTAATTTTACGTAACTTGTCTCTAATGTTAAGTGACGATATATACAGGTGCAATAGCTAAGGTAGTTTTGATTTTATGTTTGCGACGATATATTTCTGTTTGATCTTAAGTTAGAAAATATATATGTATACACACACACACACACACATACATATATACTGTATGTATATATATATATATATATATATATATATATATATATATATATATATATATATATATATATATATATATATATATATATATATATATATATTGTTACAATTACAAAGTTTATTTATCATGCAAACTTTGTATAATCGGTTTTCAGTCCTCAGCCAATCAACATCGCGTTTATATGCCAACTCAACACATCAGCCAATAAGAACTTTTGTTATAGGTGTAATTAAATGCCTCTGTTAATCAACGCCTCGCTTATATGTGCCAGAATAATATAACCTTACCTTAGAGGACAGTCCAGTATTACTTATAATCTTGCCTTTAACAACAAAAATCACTCATAAATATCCTCTAAAATAAATTAATCCCCTCACTTATATCCTCACTATAAATTAAGAAATACCTAAGTTACTTATAATCTTACCTGCAGGTCCAGTGTCCAAGGCCGTACGGATATACACCTGAGGAAGATAATAAGTCATTAGCCAATCACCATCACTGTTATATGTAAACAATAATACCTCAGCCAATCAGCGTCATTGTTACATGTAAACATAAATACATCAGCCAATCAGCATCTCCGTTACATGTAAATATTAATACCTCAACCAATCAGCATCGCTCTTATATGTGATTAACAGGACCTACCCGACGAGACACACACGAACCCATTAAACCCTGTCTCCCTATTTCTCTCTCTATCGTTCCCTTTCTCTCACATACAGAGGACCCTCTCTCTCACGGGTAGCAGGAGACACAGACCTAGTAATCTCTCTCTCTCTCTCTCTCTCTCTCTCTCTCTCTCTCTCTCTCTCTCTCTCTCTCTCTCTCTCTCTCTCTCTCTCTCTCTCTCTCTCTACCAGGCAGCAGGAGGGACACAGAACTAGTAATCTCTCTCTCGAATAAGACGAGCTCAGCGGATTTAAGTCCTGGACGCTCCCGATACAACTTTAATCTTAGACCAACCCTTATATTAACCCCCTCCCCTTTCTCTCTTGCTTTCCTCCTTTCCTTTATAGCCTCTACCTTTCTCTCTTCCTTTGTTGTATTTTCCATTCCCCTTTCTCTTCCCTTCTTCCCTTTCCCTTCCTTTTTATTTTTTCTTTCTCTCCCTTTGTCTCTTTTCTTCCTTCTCTCTCACCGTTTTCTTTCCCCTTCTTTTTTTATCTTCTTTTCCTTTCCCTTTCATTTTTCTTCACATTTCTTTCCCCTTTCCTACTTTTTATTTCCTTATTCTTCTTCCTTTCCCTTAACTTTCATCTCTTTCCCTTTCTTTCTTTTCCCTCCGCTTCCCTTTCATTCCATTAATTCCTGAGTTTGTTTTCCTCTATGGACTCTAGTTTACATTCTTTTCCGTTTTTCCTTTCCACTTTTCTCTCTCTTTAACCTCTTTCGCATTCCTCTCTCCAAGTGTTACCCTTTCCTCTCTCTTCAATCTCTCTCCATTTCTCTATCTCCTCTTTCCTTTCTCTCCTTCATTCCCTTTCCTTTTTCTACGTTTGTCTTTCCCTCGTTTTTCTTCTTCGTTTCATTTTCCTTTCTCTTATACCTTCTTTTTCTTTTCTCTCTTTTTCCCGACTCGCTCTTTCCCCCTCCCTCTCTCCTTAACCCTTCCTCTTTCCTCCCCCTCCCTTCCTATTTGCCTTTACTATTTCCTTTCTCTCCTCTCCTTTATTCTATTTTCTTTCTATTATCTTCCTTTTCTCCCTTTATTTTCTTCCCTTCCCTTTCTCTCCCATAGCAATATCATACCTCACACCACCACACCCACCACCATCATCACTACTACCTTCATCACCACCACCACCACCACCATCACCCCTATTCCTCACTACCACCAGCACCGCTATCATTACCACCACCACCACCTTCATCACCACCACTATCCCCCAACTATCACCAAATCCATTACCACTACTATCCCCACTACCACCAACACCGCCATCACCACCACCACCGCTATCACCACTACTCCCACCACCACTACCACCCCTCACCACCACCCGACATTTTATATTAAACTCAGTAGTGCTAATTTTCGGCGACAGATTTGCTGAAATAGAACCCAAATGAGGTTAGCTGAGGTGTCAACACGCCAAGCCCCGGACTCTCGAACACCCGTAAGATATTTTTTTTTCCTGTGATCAAGATTAAAGAATGTCTCGAAATAGCATCACGGTCTGCTCCAGAGTTTCAAAGGTTCTTCAGTTTTTTTTTCACAAGTCAAATAGAATTTATGAAGACGATGAACACGTCCTGTTCTCAAGTTCTTAGAAATATATACTAAATATTTCCCATAACTTGTGTATGAGAACTCACTTAAAATTGGCTCAATTTGGTGGGTATAATGGGTCCCATAGGCCTGACAGCATACAGACCACCAAACGTTCAACACATATGGAGGCAACGTGACTGACACTGTACTCGAACGCCTTCAATTCCCTAACTGTATAAGGTTAATGATGACCCATTGCAGTTGGAGAAACTGGAAATGCCCCGGCATCGAACCAGCAACCGGCGTACACCCAGATTATATAAGACGATAGCTAAAACATTTCCTGATTACACCAAGACTGTACCCTACCTAAAAATGTTGTTATAACCCAATTAGAAGGAAAATATAATGTACGATTCTTTGAGAATCTGCTTCCTAACGAGACCACATAATTGTATTCCCGCTGCGGATTACTGTATTCTTAATTGGGGAAATCGTATTTTTATGATAGTTTCAAGATACATATTGGACACATAAATAAGAAATAGTTATACACAGGAAGATATGGTATAATAAATATCCGATGAGGTATCATACACAAGGGAAACAATATCATACATAAATGGTAAGTTATCGTACACAAGGAATTATAATAACGTACACAACTGGCCTTACTTTAAGCAATAATATCTCTTGGTATTAACCACATTTATAACATTACAACGAGATTAACCAAATAATTAAGTTCTTCTAATCTTGGCTCATCCCAAATTTACTTCCACACAACTTAAAAAATTCTGTACAGCAACCATGGTCGCCTCCACCTCGAAACACACCTTTCATATCCATCATTATGAGACAAAACTGAATCTAATGTCATTCACCTCAACAACAAAGAATCAATCACTCACTCCTGTCTCGCCTCCTCTTCATTAGTAATTAGACAACTTTGCTCTTTCATTATATTTCATTTCCAATTCATTATCTCAGCATTTTTTCATTACAAACACAGTAACCTTCATCACGCCATCACTACTCGGTACAATTTAGTCGAACTTTATCATCAAACACCTTCTTCATTCTAGTCCTCACACTCTTAGTTTACCCAACTCCATCCCTTCTCGTGCCTTTCTATCCACATTTCTCTTTAAATATGGGTCATACATTCATACTAACACAGTTACATCAAATGTAGAGAAGTTTTTATTATATGGGTCACTTGTCACATATACAGTCCTACAGAGATCACCCTAACAAGTGTACAATACTTCCTTTAGTCCATCAGTCAACGAAACTTATCATACAACAATAAATCATCATACACAGGTCTTTCTCAACACACCCTGGGTTAAGTTACATTACCACATAATTATAAAGCGTCCAGTCAGGAGTTAAGTCACTTTACTTAGGAGAAAGTGTAATAAGATGGGATATAGTGAAGATCTGCTAACGATGCCGTCATTGTACTCAAGTAGTTAAGTTATCGTATCCCGGAGTGTAAGTTATCGTACTCCAGTGGTAAAAGTTATCGTACTCTCAAAGTTTAAGTTATTGTATCCCCGAGATGTAAGTTATTGTACACCAGTGGTATAAGTTATCATACTCCCAGGTGTAAGTTATTGTACACCAAGGATACAAGTTATCGTACCCCCAGGTGTAAGTTATTGTACTCCAGTGGTATAAATTATCGTACTTTCGAGGTATAAATTATCTTACCCCGAGGTATAAGTTATCGTACCCCCGAGGTATAAGTTATCATACCCCCAGGTATAAGTTATCGTACTCCCAGGTGTAAGTTATCGTACCCCCGAGGTGTAAGTTATCGTACCCCCAGGTGTAAGTTGTCGTACCCTCAGGTATAAGTTATCGTACCCCCAGGTGTAAGTTATCGTACCCCGAGGTATAAGTTATCGTACCCCCGAGGTATAAGTTATCGTACCCCCAGGTGTAAGTTATCGTACACAAGGTGATGGAGGACCTGGGTGGTTGGCGTCTATACGGGATAGTTTGGGAGTGTCGGGTTGGGTGCAGATCAAAGCCTCGCCGCGTCCCTCACTGACTACAACTTTTTTGGCGCCTTTGTTATACGTGGCTAAAATTTTAGTCCATTTTGGGTGAGTGCTCTTGGTGTGTCTTTTACAGCGTCCATAGACTTTTATTCTGAGTCGCCTTTTTTTTTGTATCCGCTATGTCAATATTGATAACGAACTAACTTTACATTGACGGCTTATTAATGACCCGACCTACACACCTCTCTCTCTCTCTCCCATGACCCGACCTACACCTCTACTCATTACCATTATCATATACACATAGAGAAACCACAGGGGCAGATGGAAGGGGTAAATGGGACTGATCACACACACACACACACACACACACACACACACACACACACACACACACACACACACTTTCAACAAGGCGGAGAAGTCCATTAACTTTTTTTTCGTGATTGAAATATTCACAAAATATTTTTTTTTTGGGGGGGGAGCGATAAAAATTTTTTTTGAGAAAGGATTAAATATTTATACAACTTACCTCCCCCGTCCATCACCCATTCCCTACCTTCTTTCTGCTCTCTCCTTTCCTCCCTCCTCATTCCCTCCCTCCCTCAGTAACCAATTCCGGCACTGAGGGTCATGTTGAAGGGACCCAACATGTCTCAGGGGGCACTAGGTAGCCCATAACCCACCATCATCACTCTATACTCCCATCACCATCCCATCCTCCCATCACCACCCTCCCATCACCAATTTATCTCCCCATCACTCATCCCATCCTCCCATCATCACCCCATCCTCCCATCACCATCCCATCTCCCCATCATCACCGGATCTCCCACTCACACCCTTCCCCATCATCACCACCCCATCTTCCCATCACCATCCCATCTCCATCATCACCCCATCCTCCCATCACACCTTCCTCAACACCACCCCATCCTTCCATCACCATCCCATCCTCCCACTGCACCCCATCCCTCCCATCACCATCCCATCCTCCCATCACACCTTCCCATCACCAATTCCATCCTTCCATCAATATCCCATCCCTCCCATCACACCTCCCATCACCACCCCATCCTCCATCACCATCCCATCCTCCCATCACCACTCCATCCTCCCATCACCACCCCACCCCCCCATCACTAACCCACCCTCCCATCACCACCCCTTTCCTATTCTTCAGCTCCCTGTCTTCCTCCTCCTCCCTAACTTCCTCTTCCTCGACGACTTCCCTTCCTTCTTCCTACAAGGGTTCCATTTCCTTCCTGCTTTCCTCTTCCTCTTTCCTTTTCTCTGCCTGTCTTCCTCTTATTCCTCCCCCCCTAAGTTTTCTTCTTATTCCCTGTCTTTCCACCTCCCATTCCCCTTCCCTTCACTGTCACCCCATCTCATACTCCTTCCCTTTCCTCCCTCTCCCCTCCCTGTCTTCCCTTCCGCGCTTCTTGTCTTCTCTCTCCCCTTCCTCTCCCTTGTCTTCCCCTACCTCTCCTCCCCCTCTTCCCCTAACCACACTCAGGGACGTATATAAGGCATCGACTCGATATACCCAAGTGCCAATAAAAGGTGAAGGCGCCTCCCTCAGGTTATTGACCAAGGTCTTCTGCTGGGGGAAGGAGGGGGAAGATGGGGGGAAGGAGGGGGAAGACGGGGTGAAGGAAGGGGAAGATGGGGGAAATAGGAAGGGGGAGGATGAGGAGGGTGAAGGAAAGACAGGATGAGGGAAGATGAACGGGAAGAGAGGGGGAGGAAGGGGAAGATGAAGGGAGAACTGGGAGAGGGAGGATGAGGGGAAGACAGGGAGGGGTAGGGGAAGGTGAGGGGAGAGCAGAGACGGTAGGGCAGGAGGAGGAGAGGGAGGGGAAAGAGGGAAGCACATTTGGCTTACTTCAACGTCAGAAAATCCTGTGGGGGGAGTGTTACTAGGGGTTCACGGCAAGCAGTACCTTCTTTGGGGATACTGGCAGCTGTTGGGTAAGTACAGTTCTTTCCTTGTGGACATGAAGGACACTGGAGGTTGTTGGTTGGACACTTTCCTTATGGACATGTGAACGTTCTCACATTCCATCGCACATAACCATTCTCTCTCTCTCTCTCTGTATCTCAAACTTTCTGTCTCCAGTTTCATATCTCTCTGTAAATCTGCATTTTTTTATTATTATTTTCTACCTATCTCTATCTGTCTCTATTAATTTTTATCTCTGTAGGTTTGCCTTTCTTAATCCCTTCACTACAGGGGACCCAACTTTTAATATTTTATTTATCGCCAGACGATGTTATTCCGCACAGAGGGAACCCGTACACAAGGGTTTAATTTCTACCTATACTACCTCTTCCTTTCTCTTTAAGGTGATATTTATCCCTGGTGTTAAGTGAAGGTATCTTCTCCTAGTATTAATTTGTGCTATTATTTTCAGACGTTCCTATTGTGTTGTGGTTCACATGAACCAATTAAATAAATAAATAAATAAATATATAAATATATATATATATATATACATATACGGTAACAACCATCGTGAGAAATTTTGTGAATCCGAATCCAGTTCTTTAATCCATGATATAGATTGTGAGTGTCGAAAAAAAAATTTTCTCCTAACCCGAGGTAAGAGAACGTATCTACTGAGAGCAGACGTTCAGGGTAATTTCACCATCATTTTTGGCGCCAAATTACTGTTAAGACTTAAGTGAGCCAGTTAGATGAGTTCTCAATCTTCACTAACGAGGATGTTTTTAAAGTGCGAATCTAGGCGCGGATTATCAACGATTGGAAAGTTATGTTTTCCCATTAACTGTTCGGTTTCAGTACAATTTCGACGTAGTTCCGGCAAGCATGTTTTTTTAACTTTTTTTTTAGAAGGCCAGTTAGAGTCGTTCCCAAATTACCAGTTACGATAATTACTGTATTCGTTGTAAGAGTCTTTGAGAAACTCAGCCCAAACCTCGCCGAGTTCTTCTATCAACGTCAAGGGAGATTGTTCCACACACCACAAATTCCTCCTCACCCAATGAATTTAATTTATTATTCATCCCCTAAATTCCTGTTCCTTAATTTGTACTTATAAGATATAAACACCCGGGACTTATGGACGCGGAGGCTCCAGCTTCTGATTGTTAATTATCGTAATCCGCGCATCCTCCCTCACTGTTGCCAACTTGGTGAGCATCTCGAGAAGAACCGTGTCAAAAGTCTTTATTTCAATACTACAAAATCTTAAAAAGAATATTGGAATCCTCGCAAAGTTGGCGACAGTAAAAATCTGCAGAGTAAAAGCGAAGGAGCAAAAATATCTACGCCAGGTAAAAATATCGGGCGGTTCAGACGGCATTTGGCAAGTTTTCCGCTCTAAATCCAGATAAATTCAGGAAGAGCCAATAAACGTCAAAATCGCGTAGGGTTGGGAAAAGGTATGGCCGATCCCCCTCCAAGGGAGATAGATAATATGTTTACTCTGCGCATTCCTGTGTAGAGCTCCTTAGGAAATAATTTTATGGAATTGGGGCCGCCTGTGGTCGTTTCGACCCCTTATTGCTGGAAGTGATGCGATATAAAATGTGATTGGTCGAGCTCTTACCATCTGGTTTCTTATTGGCAAATATATTGTTTATGCCATATGACGTCATTTTATGATACACCAATGAGAAATTTTCAGGAGTTTATAGTTTTAGTGAGACGTGAAGCAGTGTGATGCACAGTAGTACATTACTGAGAAGTAATACGCCTGGCTACATATTATTAGTCTAATTTCCTGCAGATTCCTTGGAAAAGATTTTAAATCATCCATTTTTTATTTAAATCTCCATTAGCACTTAGTTCAGGAGCGAATGCGTGAATCTGAAGCTTCTGGATTCATAAATTTATACCAACTTTAGTCAAATAAGTTCATAGAATCTAGTCAGAACGAAATTAAGAGAGATGTATTTCTAATGTAGAAAAAAATAATAATTTATTCAACTATTAATAAATTACGTTTTAGATGAAATCCCAAACTATACAAAGAAAATTAAAGGAAATTAGTGAAAGTCTCTCTATCTCTAAGTAGCCTAGCATGGCGGTAAGGAGTCTCTCTCTCTCAGTTCAGTACTCCAACAGGAGGGAGGGAGGAAGAGGGGGTTGTGAGGGGGTGTCGGGGTACAACAAATTACCAATAACCACGTAGTAACATTTCTCGACCAGGGCGGTTAATTTCCATTTCGGTTTGGGAAGTCTCGCACTAATTGGTTTTATTAGGCCTGGTGTCCGCCACGACCCTGCGCCCCGTGATCTCTGGCCATAACCGACTGAATTTTGGCGCGAAAACAAATAGACGGCGAAGTTTACGGTGAAAACAAGAACAGGGACGGGGTGTCTAGTTGGTGGGGTGGGGGAGGTTATGTCCAGTTGGTGGGGTGGGGGAGGTTATGTCGGATGGTGGAGTGGGGGAGGTTATGTCTAGTTGGTGGGGTGGGGAGGTTATGTCCAGTTGGTGGGGTGGGGAGATTGCCCTTGCAGACCTGATGAGGGGGCAGTTATCCAGATGTGGTGGGGGTGGGGGAAGTTGTGTGTCAGTTGGTGGGGTGGGGGAGGTTATGTCCAGTTGATAGAAGATGTGGGGGGAGAATAACTGAGAGAGATAAACTTTTCTCTCTATCCTTCCCTTCCACATCATCCCCTCTTCCAGCACCTCCTTCTTTCCTTCCTGTGTCCTCCCCCTCTTCCTTCTCCTCCCCTCCCTTTCCCCTCTCCTTACTTCTCTTTCTTTCCCTATTCCTTCCTTACTCCCCTTCCTCCTCTTCCTTTCCTACCTATCCTCCTCTCCACCCATTTCTTCTTCCCTCTTCCCACGTCCCACATTCCTCCCTGATTCACGACATTCCCACACCTACTCTAAACCCCATTTTCTCCAAGATTTTTTCCCCATTAAACTTGCTAATGGGCGAGACAGACGGTAATGGTAATGTGTGCCTATTACGAGAATTGGGACGGAGGGGGGGTAATGGGTACGGTGGGGAGTAGACAGTAGGTCCTTGTTATTTAATGGGTAATGGAATGAAATGGTTATGGGGATATAATTGGGAAGAAGAAGAAGAAGAAGAAGAAGAAGAAGAAGAAGAGAAGAAGAAGAAGAAGGAATAAAATAACAGAAGAAGAAGAAGAAGAAGAAGAAGAATTCAATTTATCCAATGGGACCAAGGTACAATGGCACTCTACCGGGAATTCCAACTGTACTGAAACACCATTGCAGTCATAGGTACACCTTATTACTTAGTGGTACAGTGGTGTTTCAGCGATACATTGGCACAGGGTGAACGAACACAAAAATAGGAAGAAAGGGCAAAATTCAACACAATCTTCCATTATGAAACAGAGAGAGAGAGAGAGAGAGAGAGAGAGAGAGAGTCTCAACTCGCCAATCAGCAATTCTGAGAAACATGAACGTGTCTCATCAACTAACACACACACACACACACACACACAGCAGTATAATCTACAATTCACGTATGTATATAAATTAATATAATCTATTGACATTACCAACAGTCAGACACAAACAAGACTCTTAGCCTAACAGACCAACCGGTGCTTGGACTACAGAGGAACACGGAACTGAATTATATCTATATTGACAAGACAAACTCCACTGGGGCAATTGCAAAAATATTAGGAAATAAGAAGCAAAAAAATATATACAAACTCACCAACTATACCAATAACTGACAGCCGGATACAAGTGTTGATACAAGCATAATGTATTTGGCTGGCTCTCTCTCTCTCTCTCTCTCTCTCTCTCTTTCTCTATCTATACATCTCTCTCCATATGTCTCACTTCATTATTTTATCTACACCTTTACTGAACGTTCCTACGAATAAGACTGACTTTTTATAATCATCAATAACTGTCTCGTGTAATTACTGATTTCTTCATTACACAGGAGTACAGTGTAATGAACCCCAAGGCCACATGACCCTCAGCCGTAGATCGAGGTCAACAGTCTTCACTCTTCTTTGGAATGGTGATTGGATGGAACTACGATAGGAATTCACGATGGCTGCGTCAAATCCATACCCCTTTATGGAGTTTTATGAATTATCCTGATAATTAGAACAAACAAACAAACGGACAGACGAACAGGAAGACAGATGAAAGACAGACGGGCAGATAAAAGGCCAAGATAAATTTTACGGTATAAACTCTAATAATGATGTTCGATGTGGGAGGTGTAGAGGAGGGGACACCTGGTCATGATGTTCCGTGGTGGAGATGAGGCAGGTGGCTGTGTCATGCTCACCTCACCCAGGCACCAACACCTCACAGCCAGCAGGTAATATGCTTCAGGTGTGGAGAGGTTGACGACTCGGTATTTTTCCGGTAATCGAGTGATGTAAGGGAAATCCAATATTACTTTGCTTATTTTCGAGTTCTTTAAGGAAGGAGGGGAAGAGGGGGGGGGTCGTAAGGATAAAGGCACAACTACCCCGTGACCTGACCATGACAGCGCCCGACAACAGTCACTTGTACTCTGGCATTACAAGCTTCGAGGAAAACTGTAACTTACATAAATTAATCCCAATGATGATTATGTAACGCTGGATCAGCTGATTGCAATTATGGATTCGTCGGAGCATTTTGTTTTTTAATCATCTGCTTCTGGTGCCAATTAAGACCTAATGAGATTTCGTTAATTTAATTATCGTGTGTGTGACGATGGCACAGTACAATATATGTTCTCTGGTTATATGACTCACGGCAATTCTCAAAAGTTGGCAAGCTAAGATTAATATCCATCAAACTATACTGTACAGTACACACAGTCAATTATCAAGAGGTTTACACAGTCAACAATCACGAGATATATACAGTCAACAAACAAGAGCTGTACAGTCAACAGATACACAGTGAACAGTCACTATCAGTACCCAAATAGTGGGTCCCATTGGTAGCGGCCTGTTGGTCTAGTGGTATGATTCTCGCTTAGGGTGCGAGAGGTCCCGGGTTCAACTCCCGGACAGGCCCAGCGCAAAAGTTTTCTCTTAGAAAGTTTTATAGTTTGCATCCAGATGAAAGTATAAGGTAGTGTGAGGGCCGGAGGTGTAAGATGCCTGCCATGGGTGTAGTAGGTCAAGGGTTCAAACTCTGGACCAGTATCATGTCTCACTTATACACTCCTGAAGAAGGATTTGGGCTGATATGAGCACAGTGCGTATTTGTGTCTGTCTGTCTGTGAAGTATTTTGTTTCATATCATTAACCAACCAAGACAAATCTCCGGGAGGGTTGGTAGGCCTGTTCCGAGTGAATTTATGGTGTGTTTACATTTTTTTCCCCACCACAATATGTCAAGACGTCAGCTGAGAGACACACACTAATGAGCGGCCCAACACTCCTGCCTGCCGGGGGAACACTTCTAAAAGACGCTCTGTCACCCACAACTCAGTCCTGGAACACCTTACTGTCACTTTTTACGTTAAATAAATATGTGTGGGAGTAAGAGTAGTGAAGGATGATCCCTAAACAATGGTAACCTCAGCTGGGAGTAAGCTCTTTAAATATTCAGTTTTCTTAAGGATACAATAACAATATTTATAAGGGACTGTAACTCTAAACATGAAGCATCACCAGCAAGTGTGATCTGTTTTTGTTTGCAACGTTTGATAACAGTTTGCCCAAGAGTGTATTTGTTTCTCTATCACTACCAGTTAAGGTATGCTCTTCACCCTTTAATTCAACAGATACAAACAATGACTCATTAAATTTGGCGTCAGGTATGTATGTGTTTGTGTTTGCCTCATATAAGGGTGTTCCTTGGTACACAACGCCATTTATAGTTCAGCTTGTGTCATCATTTGGCTGTGTGTGTGTGTGTGTGTGTGTGTGTGTGTGTGTGTGTGGAGGTGTGTGTGTGTGTGTGTGTGTGTGTGTGTGTGTGTGTGTGTGTGTGTGTGTGTGTGTGTGTGTGTGTGTGTGTGTGTGTGAGTGTGTGTGTGTGTGTGTGTGTGAGTGTGTGTGTGTGTGTGTGTGTGAGTGTGTGTGTGTGTGTGTGTGTGTGTGTGTGTGTGTGTGTGTGTGTGTGTGTGTGTGTGTGTGTGTGTGTGTGTGTATGTGTGTGTTTTTATTATCTTAGTTTCTTGGTCTCCACATCCTTAATACTACTATATACGTTTCTCATATATATCTCAGTACGAAGGAAATTACAACATTATAACTATACTTTCACAACAACTTACAAACACACAGAAGAGAAAACTACATTATATACTTCAACAACATTACATACACAAACACAGTTTCATCGCGGACACAAACTTCACATTGTTCACTAACTTTAGGGTGTAGTGACTGTGGGGGTAATTTTGTACAACACCAACAATAAATGTAAAAAAAAAAAAATCCTCAAAAACGAATTATCATTATTTTCTAGACGTAGATATAAATGAATAAATTAAAGAAAAAAATAATTTGTCGTTATTTCCACTATTTTCACTTCGTTATTTCAATTTTGGTAAGGTCTATATTGAGTTAAATCCGCGTATTGCAGAAACATGCACTGAGGACTTTGCAACCTTGAGTATTGGAATGTTTGGGTGATCTTAAGCTCACGTAGGAAGTAAACACTCTTCTGAAACTTATACAGAGAGAGAAAGAGAGAGAGAGAGAGAGAGAGAGAGAGAGAGAGAGAGAGAGAGAGAGAGAGAGAGAGAGAGAGAGAGAGAAACAACTTGGACAGTCGACGCTGATAAAAAAGAAAATTACAAGAAAATGACGGACCGTAAGAACTCATATACAAAAAAAGTGTCTACGTGTGTGTGTGTGTGTGTTATGTGCGTATGAGTGTCTGTATATCTCCATATTCATGTTCGAATCCACACACACACACACACACACACAGTCTAGGACCCACTTGTTTACTCATAGGTGGCGTTGGAGGTTCCCGCGATAGATTGATACTGTTTCGAACACGAGCGTCAAGGAACTACCGTGAGAGTATACGGGAAAGGAGATATGGAAGGGGAGGGAGAAGAAATACGGAAGGAGGAGGAGGAGGAATAGATGGGGAAGAGAGAAAGGTGGAAGGGGAGGAGAAAGGAATAGAATAGAAGCTAAAGGGTAGAGGCAGGGCAAAAAAGGGAGAGGGTGGAAAAGGAAAGAAGGAAAGAATATAATAGAAAAGAAAAAAATGAGAAGAAAAGGGAAGCAGGTAAAGGAAGGGTAGGGGAGGTGGAGCAGGGAGAGGGATAGGGCAGGGAAGAGGGGAGGGAGGGACAGTGGTATGATGGCATGAAGCTACATCTATCTCTCGCTAGTAATTCATTTTGCCTCTCCATCTCCACGATTGATCTACTGGAAAGATTTAAGAGGATGGAGGAGAGGGGGGGAGCAGAGGCTTGGGAGAAGAGGATGCTCTTTCTCTCTCTCTCTCTCTCTCTCTCTCTCTCTCTCTCTCCTAGTCACTTCCTATTCCCCATTCTCTGTCTATCTGTCTCTTCCTTATTCGCTCTACCATTAACGACTTTATTCAAGCAACAAAAGTGTGGTTAAGAGACGTTAGGAGGGATGGAAGAGGAGGAGAGAGGAAAATAATAGGAGAGGGATGGAAGGAAAGAAGAGGAGGGGGAAAAGTATGGAAGGGGAAGAGAGGGATGGAAGAGGAGGAGAAAGGGTATGGAAGGGGGAAAAGAATTTTGGAAGACGATAAGATAAATAGAAATGGAGGAGGAATGGAAGAGGAGGAGAGGAAGAGAAGAAGAATGGAAATGTAGATGACAGGAAGAAAAATAAAAGGAAAAAGGAAGGAGAAAAATGGAACAGGACAATTGAGGAATGGATGGGGGCAGGGAGAAGGAACACCCCCCCCCACTACCCCATCGTCTCTCAAGGGATGACGCGACTGACCTCATTCTCAATTTAAAGTCTTTAATTTCTCGCTTCAATTAATAAGTAGATTTTTTTTTAATTTCCTTCAAGTATAATGTTTTTTTTCTTTTTTTTTTTACTTTCGTTTCGATGTATAAAGGAAAGAAAGTAATTAGGGGTTTAAAGAAAGTATTTATATTCGTTCTGTTACGTGAATTAAAGAAAAGTTTAAAAAGTATTAATTAATTTTAGTTTGATACATGGTAGAGGAAGAAAGAAAGTGTTAAGTATGGAAAGTATGAAGCAATTTCGTTTTGTTACGTAATTGGAGGGAAAAGTAATTAAGATTAAAAAAGTATAAATAGCTTGGGTAAAATACATAGAACACTAACATATACTTTTCCCAAAAACAAAATTCTAATAGCAACAAAAAAATTCCCAAAACAAAACAAAACATTCCCCAAAGAGAAATAGAACAAAGGGATAATTTAAAGGCCCAACACACATCATCCCACAACCCACATTACTAAGATATATTTCTGTTTCCTAGAGAATAAACGGAAGATGATTGTATATAAGACGGCGCCATTCTCCTTACCTGGTGGGGGAGGGGGTTGAGGAAGGGCGTAGCTGGTGGAGGAGGAGGGGATAGGTTGAGGAGGAGGGGTTAAGTGGAGGAGGAGGGGGGTAAGGGAGGAGGTGGGGTGGTGGGGGAGGAAGAAAAGGGTAGAAGGGAAAGAAGGGGGTGGGTGGAGGAGGAGGTGAAAAGGATGAGGAGATGGAGGAGGAGGAAGGGTAAATGGTGGAGGAAAAGGGGTAGATAGAGGAAAAAGGGGTGGAGGAGGAAAGGGGTGGAGGAAGGGGAGTAGGTCGAGGAAGAATGTAGGTGGGAGAAGGGAGAGAAAGAGGAGGAATAAGAGGAAAGATAGTGAGTAGAAGAAAAAAACGTCAAATGAACAGAACAAAAAAAAGAGAAAGAAGAAGAAGAAGAAGAGGAATAGGAAGGAGGAAGAGGAGGAATAGAAAGAGGTTGGATGGGGATTGTCTTACATCTCAAAGGGTCATGGTGTGAGAGACAGGATCCACACCCTACAATCTCCCAAGTTAAACTGTTCTACCTAAGTGGTGGCGTGAGGACCCATCTTTCACCCTTCATAACACGACACAAAACAATCAAAATGGCATCTAAACGGGACCGAGACCATACCGTGAGGACATACATACAATTCGCTGATTACTAGTTAAGGAACAGATGTGGAGGTGCAGGGTGAAAGTGGGAGGGAGGGAGGAGGGAGGAGGAGAAAGATTTTAGGAGGAAGGATGAAAGATGGGATGGATGGAAGACGGGAGAGGAAGAAGAGGGAGGGAAGAGGAAGAAAGGTGGAAGGGGGAAGATGAGGAGGAGGGAGGGAAGAGGAGGAAGAGAGAGGGATGAGGAAGAGGGAGGGAAGGGATGGAAGAGGAAAGAGGAGGACGAAGATGGAGGGAAGATGAAGAATGAAGAAGAGGATGAAGGAAGGAAGAGGAGGAGGAGGATGGAGGGAAAAAGAGAAATAGTAGGAGGAAAAATGAGGAAGAGGAGGAGGAAGAGGGAGGGAAGGAACGGAAGAAGAGGAGGAGGAGGAGGAGGAGGGAGGGAAGGGCCGGAAGAGGAAGGGAAGGGATGGAAGAGGGAAGAAGAGGAGAAGTGGAGAAAATTAAGGTATGAATCTCGGTAAATCTGGTAGGCGGATGACCCCCTGAGGGTGTTTCGCCCTGATATGAATATGCAGGAGCGTGATGTGATTACTTACACATAGACAGTTTGTTGAGTAGAACCTGACACCTGCATATCAACACCTAGGGCGAGAGGGAAGGGAGGGGGAGAGAGGGGAGAGGGAGAGGAGGGAGGGAGAGGGAAAGGAGGTTGGGGAGACAGAGGGTGGGAGACAAAGGTGAAAGGGGGAAGGGGGAGGGGGAGGGGAGAGAGAGGGGAGGGAGAGGAAAGGGAGGTTGGGGAGACAGAGGGTGGGAGGTGAAAAAGGTGAAAGGGGAGGGGAGAGGTGGAGGGAGAGAGAGGGAAGGGAGGTTGGGGAGAAGAGGGTGGGAGGTGAAAAAGGTGAAAGTGGGGGAGGGGAGAGGTGGAGGGGAGAGAGAGGAAGGGAGGTTGGGGAGACAGAGGGTGGGAGGTGAAAAGGTGAAAGTGGGGGAGGGGGAGAGGTGGGGAGGAGGAGGGAGGTATTCTTCTTGTCTATTTTGCCCTCTCCTTTATTCTTCTCTCTCTCTCCCACCCCCCTCTTCGCTTTGGCTGTTCTCCTTAATTCATCACGACACGTTACCACCTTGTTTATCAGGTCCTGTTCCTCACTCTTTACCACCTTCCCTCTACACACAGAGAGAGAGAGAGAGAGAGAGAGAGAGAGAGAGAAGAGAGAGAGAGAGAGAGAGAGAGAGAGAGAGAGAGAGAGAGAGAGAGAGAGAGAGAGAGAGTATATTGCTCTCTCTCCTTTCTATCATCTCTTCTCCTTGTTCCACTATTCTGAATTGTTAATCTCCTGTGACCCTCTCTATTCTTAGGACTGACTGACTGACTGACTGATAGAAAATATTCCCTGCCTTTCTGGCTCCGTCACATCGCTGGCTCCTGACTGCATCCTCGGCTTTTTTTTTACTATATTTCTTTATCTTCCTTTGTCTTCCTTCTTCTTGTTCTTTATTACATCTCTGTATTCTTCCATTTTTATTCCCCATTCCCAGTCCCCCTTCATTCCCTCTCCTTTTCCCCCCACCTCCCTTTCATCCATCTCTTTTTCCATTTTTCTCACTTCTTCCTCCATTGTCTCTCCATCTCTTTCATCATTTCACCCTATTTTTTCCCTCCCCTCATTTCCTTCTCCCTTTTTTCACCACCTTCTCTCCATTAACTTTCCGCTTATCACCTTCTCTTCTCCGACCCTCCCCTAACCCACGCCCACGCCCAACCTTACCACCTCCTTTCCTCACCCTTACCCATTCCTTCCTCCACCCTCCATCCTCTTCTCCTTCCCTTCACCCTCAATCACTCCTATATCTATCTAACCCATCACCCAAATTTCCCCTTTCCCTCCTTCCTTCCCTCCACCTCTTCCACTCACCCATCCCCGTCCCTCTCACTACCTACCCCCTCCCTCAACATCCCTCACCCCCTACCTCTCCCCTCGCCCCACCTTCCCTCAATCAGACCCCTCCTGTCCACCACTCAGCCAGAGCGGCGCCTGACCCATGGGGGAAGGGGGATGGAAGGGGGATAGAGAAGGGAGACAAAAGAGATAAGAACCAGGGAGACGTGTCCCTCTTGAGCCTCTAGACAAGGAGAAGAATGCCAATGACTCACCCTTTATTATAAGGGCGAGAAAATGGAGAAGAGGGGATTAGAGGTCTTGTGGGATATAAGGGGTTAAGGGAGGAAGGGGTTAGGGATGGGGGAGAAAGACAGTGAGAAACAGGGATGAGGGGAACCAGAAATGAAGGAAGAAGGAGGAGCAAGACGTGAGGGAGGAGAGAAACAGGAAGTTAGGGAAAGAGAACCACGAGGGGGAAGAGAAGAGGGAAAGAAAAGTTTGGGGAAAGGGGGCGACAAGTCCGGGAGAAAGGGACACTGGGGTGAAGAGAAAAGGGAGAAAAGGGGACACGAGGGAGGAATATTGGATCAGATCCGTGGATACACGAGCCGAGGGGGCGAGAGTAAAAGTGAACGAGACACAGGAATATCTGAGTAAATAGAGGGACAGAAAGCCGATAAAACTGAGGAAGTGAAGAGGAGAGAAAGTCTATCTAGCGGAGAGGGGAATGGAAGGAAATGAGAAACATATGAGAGAATGAAAGAGGAAGGCTTAAGAATGAAACAGATGGAGGGAGAATGAAAGGCACAGCAGAAAGTGAGAAGATTAAAAGGAGACAGAAAACGGGAATAAAAGTATAGAAAATGAGAAGAATTAAGACTGAGACAGAATATGGGAAGAATAAAAGATACAATAAACATAGGAAGGATCAAAGATACACTAAATATCAAGATAAAAAAAAATACAACAGAAACAAAAGAAAAGGACAATATAAACAGAGAATTGTGAAAAATTTGATAATTTGGGGGAAAATGAAATTAGAATAAAACATAGGATAATTAATCTGATTTACCATTGACCAGATGATATTTGACTCTTTAATCTTACCCTTTGATTGACCTTAACAATATCAAGAGTCTACCGGGATTAAAACACATTAACTTAACATTCTAGGTTACACGTCATTACTGGGTCATGATATACCTCCCCCCAGACAACCTAAAACACACACACACACACACACACACACACACACACACACACACACACACACACACACACACACACACACACACACACACACACACACACACACACACACACTTAAAAAAAAACAAGCAATTTAATTTTTAGGCAAGACACGTTTACCCCCTCAGAAAAAGTGATAAATTGGCATAATTTCGTCCTCGGATAGACAGACAGACAGACATAAAGAGACGATACAGACAGACAAACGGACAGACAACTAACTTTATCTGACGCAACAACACTATTTCACCAGTTTAATTTATCATACTTGTCTTTGTTGACCATAGTGCTGGAGGGAGGGATGAAAAACCTGACGATAGGGGATGGGGAGAACATGGGGGTTAGGGAGGTAGAGGCGTTGGGGAGTATTGGGTGTTGGGGAGTGTAGGAGGGGAGGAAGGAAGAGGTTAGAGGCTAGAAAGGAGATGAGAGGGTGTTGGAGTACTGGGGAGATGGAGAGAGAGGCGAGGGGAGGAATTCAAAGGAGGGTTTATATGGGTGGGTGAAGATGAGATGGGGAAGGGCCTTTGGAGGGGGTGAGGAGGAGGAGTACATAGGGAATGGCTTCCTCACTGCCTCTGGCGCCGCGCTGTCCTAACCAGACCTGCTGGTGGTGGTGGTGGTGGTGGTGGTGATAGTAGTGGTGGAGGTGGTGATAGTAGTGGTGGTGGTGGTGTGGTGGTGGTGGTGGTGGTAGTGGTGGTGTGGTGGTGGTGATAGTAGTGGTGGTGATAGTAGGTGGTGGTGGTGGTGGTGATAGTAGTGGTAGTGGTGATAGTAGTGGTGGTGGTGGTGGTGGTGATGGTAGTAGTAGTGGTGGTGGTGGTGGCGGTAGTAGTGGTGGTTGTGGTAAGCTATAGTGTTAGTACTGAAGCTAATAACATCTCTTTCACTCCCGTTGTTACTTCTGAATCAACATACTTTTTACCATTGTTTATATACAGTACCTGCACTGTGTCTCTACAAGATGAACCAATGTGAAGTATGATAATTTTACTGAAATACATATCTATTTATATATCTATCTCGTCTTTGTTGTTGTAGTTGTTGTTATTGTTGTTACAGTCCTGATACTGTTGTTACTGTCGTTGTTTGGGTGTGGGAGTGAGTAACAAGCTCTGAGTGTTGGTGTTGAAATCACATAAGATAATAAGAATGGAGGGAACTGCAGCAAGCCTATTGGTCCACACTGGGCAGTCCCATTTACACCCAACCCCTATCGCCTATAATCCGCCCAACCTATATTTGAGGATATCCAACGTATTCGAGTTAATGATGGTGTTTGGTAACTTGTTCCACTCATCCACTAATCTATTTCCAAACCAGTGTTTACCTATCTCGCGCCTAAATCAAATTTGCCTAATTTAAAACCAGTGTTACGAGTTCGCTCCTGGCTGGATAGTTTGAGTACCTTTGTTATATCACCTTTGTTTAGCCCTGACTTCCATTTGTAAACCTCCATCATATCGCCCCTCACTCTACGTCTCTCGAGGGAGTGCAAATTAAAATGCTTTAACCTGTCTCTCTACTCAAGGTTCCTAATGCCAGGAATAGTCGTGTCATTCGCCTCTGTACGATATGCTTTCTAGGGATTCCATATCCATTCTGTAGTACGGTGACCAGAACTGAACCGGGTAATCCAAGTGAGGTCTCACAAGCGCAAGATATAGTTTTAGGATCACCTCGCTAGTCTTGTAACTAACACTCCTTTGTATGAACCCAAGTTCTTTGTTAGCCTTGTTTCGAATAAATACACATTGTTTTCTTGGTTTAAGATTGTTACTTATCCTTAAATCTTTCTCAGTCGGATTTCGCTATATCAACGTTGTTCACCTGATATCTGGCTTCTCTGTTTACTTCTAGACTAAGTACTTTACATTATTTTGTCCACATTAAGTTTCATCTGCCATTTTTCAGACCATGCGAAAAATTTTTTTAGATCTTCTTGTAGTTTAGCAGAGTCCTCGTCAGATTTAATAACACGCCCTATTTTACTGTCATCAGCAAATTTAATTATGTTGCTGTCTACTCCTATATCTATTTCGTTTATGTATATAATAAATAGTAATGATCCAAGTACGGAGCCTTGGGGTACTCCACTAGTGACGTCACCCCAATCGACACCTCTGAGCTCAGTCCTGAGAATACTCTTGCCAGTCCTTGTTTTGTCGAGTTTAGTTTCCAGAACCTACATGGAGAACTGGTCACACAGATGCCATTGTGAGGGATTGATAGTACTCTCGGCGACACAGTAATGGGACATGTGATAAAGAACTCCCTCACACGAAGATACATCATCAACCAGTCAGTCAGGTCAGCCAGGGAACACGGCCATGGCTGCGTTAGTGCCGAGTGATTATACGCCTACCAGCCTACTTGAAATAAAGAAAAACTCCGCGGAAAAACAGACAGACTGACAGACAGCCAGCCAGTCAGTCGGTCAGGAAAGACATATATTGAGCTAATGACGCAACCCACAATCGCGTCAAACATCTACATCCAAACATTGGCACAAGTGAATTTAATAGTAAAGTGGAAATTTTTTTTTAATGTTTAATTCTCTTAATTTTAATGTTATTTACGTCACCAACACACAACAACTTACAAAATAACTTGGCTATGGTCGCTGGTCTAAATGTTTTTGTTGTCATTGTTATGGTAGCTGGTCTAAACGTTTTTTGTTGTTATTGTTGTTGTTTTTGTCTTTATAATTGTTATTGATTATAATGTGTTTGTATTCTCGAGTTGTCATTGAACTCTTATTTATAAATGTTCTTTGTTATTGTTTTCTTTTACTTGTTTTGTTTATATCTCATTTGCTTTGTTATATTCGTTCGACTTTGGTGCTGTTGTTGTTGGTGTTATTGTCGATATTTCTATGATTGTGTAATTATTAATGCTCTTGTTATTCATTTTTAGTTATGTTTCTATTGTCATTGTTGTTATTGTTCATGTTATTTATTGTTGTTTATTCTCTTAATTGTGAAGGGAGAGGGGAAGGGGGTAGTACTGAGGATAAGGAAGAGATGGAATGAATAGGGTAGAAAGGAGATGAGGCTAGAAGGATGGAGGAATAGGGATAGGGGTGAGGAGGATAGGGAGGAGGGTTGAGTAAGGGGTATGAAGAGTTGTTGAAACCCTCCCTCCCTCCCTCATACCTGTTGCTCCCCTCCCTCCCTCCCTCCCTCATACCTGTTGCTCCCCTCACTACCTCCCTCATACATGCTGCTCCCCCTACTACCTCCCTCATACCTTGTTGCACTGTTATCAACAAGGCCATTGCACTAGGGCTGCCCACCAACCTGGTCTCATGGCTCACTGATTTCTTGAGTGGACGTCGCCAGGCAGTGAGGTATCAGGGCTTGGTCTCTACATTCCAACACCTCACCTGCGGTGTTCCCCAGGGGACCAAGATGGGACCACTGTGCTTCCTCATCCTGATCAACGACGCTCTGTCGGACACTCCTCACAGGTGGAAGTACGTGGATGACTGCACTGTGGGGGTTTCAGTGGACAACACCGCACCAGACTACTCATCGCTCCAAGGCACCCTGGACAGGCTACAGGCATGGACTACGGAGAACAAGGTCACCATCAACCTCACCAAAACCGTAGTCATGCACATCAATACTGCCACCACTCCAGTGCAAGCCCCAGCAGTCACAGTGGGTGCCCATCCTCTCCAGCTGGTGCAGTCTGCCAAACTCCTGGGTGTAACCATAGACAACAAACTTGACTGGAAGGCCCATGTAAATAACACAGTCAAGGCAGCCTCGTATTGTCTCTACATGCTACGACGACTTAGGTCACTTGGGACACCCACGCCAGAGCTGAGGACCATCTACAACGCCTTTATTCTCCCCAAACTAACGTATGCGTCACCAGCCTGGTCGTCTTCTCTCAACTCCACCCAACAACGTCGGCTAGAGAAGGCACAGAAAAGGGCCTGCAGAATCATGCTCGGCGCAGAATACTCCGGCTACATCAATACTCTCTCCACCCTGGAAATGCCATCCCTGGAAAGGTTTGGCAGCCAACTAATGCACCACCCTCGTCATCGCCACCTCCTGCCACCGGCAGCCCCCCACCCACCTTGCGCAGTCCACCACTACAACAAAATTCAGCCCATAAGCGCCCCCACCAATAAATATAAGAATAGCACCATCCCATCTATTGTTAAAATAATAAACAACTCCTGATTTATGTACTGTACAGCCCTGTAAATGTATTCAACGCATATTATATCATTATGTCTAAATCAAATGTAAGTCTGTATATTTTCAGCCAACGGCTGCAACTCGATTAATAAACCGTTTATTATTATTATAACACACGCACGCACACACACACACACACACACAACACACACACACACACATAATGCAAGACAGATTAAATCGCAATGGTGAAATACACAGTGTACCTGATTGTTCAATATTTCTGGTGTACAATTCAACTCGCTCTCATCATTGTGTTATTCACGGTTTAGTCACAACGCAATGTACAGTATAAAGGTCGCGGCGGCCATCATAATGTATTAACCAACTTTCACTGTTACTCAAACTGGAATATCCAAAATTTAGTTTAGTTTGTGAGTGCGTAATAAAAAAAAGTTATTCGTAAGTGTGTTCCGAAAATTCACTGTATTTCAGTAGTTCATGGTAAAATATCTACGTAAATTCACGTTATATTCTACAACAGAGTGATAGACACTCAGAACGTATTTCAAAACAGAATACCCAGAACCGAAGGTGTAATTCAAAACAGAGTCTCCACACTTCCCCCTGAAACCAGGAAATTCCGAGTACGGTAATAGGCTTCCCTATGGCCGGGGGAGGGGGTTGGAGGGGAGTCATGTAAACACGATAGAACATATGTCGAGAACTGCGCCGCCAGTAATCCGGATCGAGTCGGATTCTGTCTTAACAAGCTGGTGAGCAAGTTCCCAAATGTTCGTGCAATTAATTTTTGACCTTAGCAGAGACGTGAAAACGGATTATAATTGGTTCATTTAAACTACTGCATTAAATTGACGTCTGACATGATATCAAAATTAGACGCGGATCGTATGTCACCCAGTTATTAATCATTGAGGATCAGGGAATGGTGGTGGTGCTCCCTGATCTCGTAAACCTCAGATACAGGCTTTTATCAAAATGACGTCAAGAGCTTCTCATTCTAAGAGAAATATTAACGTTGGTGGTCGTGGAGGAAGGATGGGGTAAATTTACTGACTGAAGGGAGGTTCTGTAAGCCATTTCACAAGATATATGGGCAGTATTTATGATGTTTTACGCGACACACAAGTGCCAGCGTTTGTGAGCGTCCTGTAGTTAATCCTGTTGGTGACTTACACGAACCAAGACGAAATTTATGGAAAATAAACAGACGGGAGAAGTCTTTCTGGTCAATATTAACAGAAACACAGGATTTATTTATAAAGATCATCCCATAAGGGAGTGGGTCCCCAGGCTCAGTCCTGGTGATGAGCAGGATAGTTTAGCTGAACCTGTACGAAGCTAAAGTATACAATTTTCGCACCAAAAAGTCGAGCAATATTCCAAAAATTTAATTGTACAATTCAAAATTTCTGGCATTCATGTCTCTTCACATTCTGTTTAATTTTCATAAAGATTTATGCCATATAAAGTTGTTGAAACAAATCTCTTGATATACTACGGGTGTGTGGACGCGGGGCCTCTGATGACGTCTAGGATGAGAGGCGGAGCCATGGAATAAGCCTCGGTGCTTTTTTTATATATTTTCTACGCTAAAACTCAGCAACGTTTTTTATTTTCAAGTTTTCATTTATTCCATGTGGGACTAAAGTTAATATTTACTGGACTGATAACTTCAGTGAAGCTGGACGATGTTTTGATAACCACACAGCAGGAGAACCTTTCTGTGTTGATTATACAGGACACTTATTAGTCTGTCCGCAGATATCTAAGCATCAACCACGTTCAAAGCGTTCGTGGAAGTTTGGGATTCCATTGCGGTGGAATTGAGGACGCCTTAACTACAGCGCTGGTGATAATGGCGTGTGTGGCGCGGGCACTGGGCCATTATAAGCCAGCAAACCATGGGCGGCGGCTCAGCATGACAGCTGCCTCGCTCCACACCAAGTCTTGTGGAGGATTTTACTCTGGTTTTGACTTAGGATTTTCATTCAGTTACAGTTCACATTAATCTGTGTGTGTGTGTGTGTGTGTGTGTGTGTGTGTGTGTGTGTGTGTGTGTGTGTGTGCAGTATATATATGAGCATGTAAATATATGAACGTGCGTGTACGTATGCATGTGTGTGAGTATGTATAAGTAATAGGGCATGTATGTATGTGTGTGAGTGTGTATAAGTAATAGGGCATGTATGTATGTGTGTCTATGATAAGAACAATATTTCATGACAGACGTACTGCATTAATTCTATTCAATGTCACACAACGTATAAATGTATTAATAAATGAAAGGTCAGTAAGAAAGACCAGACCACAAAATTAATTAAAAGTTAACAAGTATTTACCTGGCCACTACCTGTGTTCATAAGATATACCAAAGGACAGGTATAAAACAATCACCGAAAAAGAGTAACCTGACTTTACATCAAATAATAATATCTGGTCATTCTTTTTAAGATGACTATGTCTACTTCGACTCTGATTCATATACTCGGTAAGTAACACTCACTAGAGGCGAGGAGCTGCGTATATGTTGGCTACCCTCACATCTTCCTCCCCTGGCAGCGAGTGATGACGTCTTTATCCACTTTCTTCTACACTGAAATACAAACATATGTACATTAGCCTTCATCTTGTTATACAGGTCTTTTCCCCAAAAATACACACACGTTCGTACATAACAGATGTATGCTCAGGGGTTAAAAGCCATTTGACCAACATTAATGTAACTTTCAAGCCGCGATACAAGGTGTAAGCTGTTCATTATGGCACCACATAATCCAGACCTACATGTTTCTTCACTGCCTAAAATTACATCGACACTTTACAAAAAATAAGAAAGAAGCCCTTTATTATTAAATTCTGGCATATACTAATTAATTAACTAAACTTTGATAATATATTAAATGTGATTTTTTTTAATAATTTTAAGTCCTAATAATTGGTAACTAGTAGTGTGTACTGTTGACTCTCCAT
Organism: Homarus americanus; assembly: GCF_018991925.1. Taxonomy (NCBI): domain Eukaryota; kingdom Metazoa; phylum Arthropoda; class Malacostraca; order Decapoda; family Nephropidae; genus Homarus; species Homarus americanus. The sequence goes on from NW_024756415.1 coordinate 40,267, forward strand.
CATTCAGTACACACCTTTACGTAATAACGCTGTCTGGCCACATACTGTACAGTCACTTCCAATCAGAATGAACCGTGCCAAACTATTACAGCACATTTTAAACGTCTCAAAACCCTTGTTGGTATGAGCTATGAAATTAACATCACCCATGTCTGGAAAGAGCTCGGGCTTTCCTTTCCATCTGAGAGGATAGCTCTACTTAATACCATGTGTTGTGTCAAACTTTTGAAGAGCAAGGGGCATGGCTTCATAAAAAGTGTTGCAGATTTCTTGAAACTTAATGTCCCAATCACCCCAAACGAAGCCTTTAATGCCAGTCCTCCTTGGCTGGATATAAGAGCTCATATTAATTACACTCCTGATAGTAGTAAGCAAATGTGGTGAGATGTGTGACACTAGAAACTATTAACAGACAAACACAGGTAGAACAGGTTGTGCATTTGTAATATATAAAGAAAATGAGATGATAGTGTCAAACAAGCAAAGGCTGAACAACTGGGCCAGCACAACACAAACTGAACTAATGGAAATATACTTAGCTACAGACTACCTTAAAGAAAATGGAACTGAGGTGATATTCTGTCACTCCCAAAGTGCTTTGAAATCAATGAGCAGACCGCCAGGTCTATGTCTAAAGTTGTCTGTGATATTAAAAGAAATGTGATAACTTTCGTATTGAATTTGTGAGGAATCCGTCCCATGCTGGAATTAGGAATCATGACTGTGCTGATAGACTGGCCAATGTGAAGAAAGAAAATGTGGACCAGGACCCTGGCTTGTCCAATGCTGTACTTAAAAACATACTCTGATCTAGAAGAGCTGAGAGATGCAGAGAGACCTTATTGTATCATGAGCTATGAAATTACTACACTGAATCAGGAATGCTTGAGGACATTCTAGCGGTCTTTCTAAAATTTGTTAGCCCACACCGATTAGTCCTCAAATAGAATATGACTTATACTGTATGTGAACCATTATCCTGCATGGCAGTGAACAGTGATTGTACCTGACTTAATTACTCAGAAAGACTGATGGTAATTGCGAACATACGAATTCACAGTTAACGGCAGATCTTGCAAATCGATTCCTTATTGATTTAGACAGGTTGACTCGGAGTTACCAGTATTAGCATGCTGATAATTCTTTCATCAGAAACAAAAAAACAAGTTTAGTAAATATCTAGCATGAACACATCAAGTTAACCTGTTCGTGTAACTGCAAAGACAGAGGACTAATGTGTACAGATCTTTGTTTGTTCGTAGATTGTGATAACGAAGACCAAGAGCTATGCAATTAAGATGAAGATGACGTGGGTGTGTGAGGGTATGGGAGGGAGAATCCACACCCTTCCACAATTTGCTAAATTGAAAATATTAAAATTAGAGGATATTAACACCTACTGCTGTACCCTAATTGTTTACAAATCTGTCAATCACTTGATTGACGATAATTATTTCCAGTTCCGGAATAATCAGAGATGCAACTTAAGACACCCAGAGCTACTAAGGCCACCTCTCATGATACTAACTGCTTTTGTCCAGCTGTTCCACCTTAATACAACCCAGATATAAACTCCACTGTAAAATATGTTACATATAATATTGTCATTATTATCCCCTCTATATCTGCATTCTTTTGGCTAAATAAACTGTTTCAATATCAATTCCTAGTCGGTGGTTCTTGATGCCTTCCGTTGTTGCCTGACAGATGGTACCATTCCCCACCTCCCAGGATAGGGGTGTGGGGGGGGTGGGAGGGGGAAGCCACACCTTTCCCAGTCGGTGGTTCATGATACCTTACGTCGGCGCCTGGCGGATGGTACCATTTTGTATGTTCCATTTGTGTAACATGTGGTGTTTTTGCTGTTTTTCTTTAATAATTTAAATATTTACGGAATTCATCTCAGGATTTGTATGAATTTATACTCAAATAGCAGAGTTACAGTTGTAGTGACGCTGTTGTGTATTCTTTTGTATGTGTATGATGTGTTTCACCAGTGGTCGCTGATAGATTATAAAGACATAAGATGATATGTTTTATACACACTAACACAAGATAAAGAAGGAGTCGCTATACAAATGATAATGTAAATAAAAAGGTCAGGCGCTCTCATCAGGCTTGACAGCTGTCACCCAAACTGAAACAGACAACTGTCCACTGACCCACCACGCAACCTGAACGTATCTGATTGAGTTCTTAAAAACAGGAAAACTTTGATAAAAGAAAAAAATAACAACCGGAACGGTTTTCTGTTTGTTCCGCCTCAACTCAAACTCTGCTTTGTAAACAAATAACATTTTCTTGTCATACCCTGCTCCCTCACTTTTATCGAGCAGACAACCTCCAAAAGTAAAAGTTTATTACCATAGGGATACTGTAGAATGGGGTACTACATAAAATTCAAGCTAAAGAATTCTAGACATTAACTCCAGCTGTTATCTTTCCTGGTCTTGTAAGCACTTTCTTCCTTCGCAAGTGTATCTGGTAAGGTGCTATTTGAAGGTGTCATGATAGGTGTTACTGCACACTGCACAAACCGAAGACGCATTTATTATCGCGCCATCATCCAGTCCTCAGTTTGGGCCGCCCAGTGCACTTCTCACCACACCGAGGCTGATGGTATAACCGGATCGCTATAGTTTGGGTGACCGTTCATTCACTAGTATGGGACAAGCTGTGTGCACCGAGCCCCCGCCTCTGCGACTCGTGTGTGGGGGTCAGACCACCACACTAAAACGTGTAAATTCATATTAAAACAAGTGGTCCAACCTCTTAGTTAACACAGGGCGTGAAACAGTTCTATACATTCCCGCCGCTGGGAGAGATTTAGCTGGTGGTGGACGATGTCACTTGGGTAGCATCTGCTTTGTTTATAATTATATTGTAATATTTGTCTGTTGTATCTCGTGTATAAGAAACTTTTATTGCGACTTTCAATTGAAAAATAAGCGCCTTTGTATTTGTTACATCATATTTATTTTATGTAATACAGATTCACGTATAAACATATTGATATGCATGTAAAATATGTTGGAATTTCTACGGTGTCATAATGATCAAGGGCATAATTTTCATATCTATTAAAAATGGCATTCTTCCCCGAGAGCTTCGAAAATATGCCATCTTCACCCGGAGAGAGAGGGGAATCATTTGTTTGTTCCTATTTTTTTACTATTACATTCAGAACGGAATGCTAGAGGAAATGTGTAAAACATCCTCAGGTAAGGGACATTATAACCAAGAATACTCACAGGTGTGTGTGTAGTTCAGGATCCCAACACTGCCGGCGCTGCACAGTTTCATTTAGTTTGGATACTGATTCGCTCGGATGTAAACACGAACTTTTTGAGGTGACTGTACTGTACACCTTCACTCAAGAACGCTGTCTGTGTCTCTTGTTAAATTTAGCGTCTATCACTCATAGAAGTAAACAAAAGTTTCGTTCTAAGTTTTAAATTTTGTGTTCAACTCAAAACTAGTTCTAATTTTTTAATCTTCAGCAACGGAGATCATCTGGTATCACTGTCAACAAGGAGGCTGCGTGGGAAGTACCAAACCGACGTCACATCCATAGGCGCCTTGGAAATTGAAGAACTTTATTATAATAGTGAAGTTTTAATCGTCTTGTGGGTAAAATTTCACATACGAAATCCTTACAATGCACCCAGGAAAGATATATACATACAGTATATATTTTTACTCACTGTGTACGGACAGAGAGAATTTTTTATGCAAACATCAACATGTATCCGGATCCATGAGCCACGCGAACGTCACGGTCTGTAAACAAACTTCTCGCTTGGGGGATTCGCTGATACGGAAAGAGTTTATAAGTGTATTGGCGTCAATTATGTTAAGTTGATTATCACTTTCGCTTTTTCGATATATATTTTTTTCTTAAGTATATAATAAAACAGAGAGGTAACACTGCAGCACCAGGAATCAGTATAAACGCTCAGTGATTTTCGTGAGAGAAGTATGACAGTTATAACCTCTGAAGCTACCTGCTACCTGCCTTTATCACTTAATTCATCCCGGTGTTCCATCCCTGCCTCCTGATCATCAATACCATCCAATAATATCAATCTATTAACTTCCCTTGCCACCCACCCATTGGTATAGCCACTGTCTCCCAACCCCTTAATACCACCACCACTTACTACTGGTCCATTAACTCCCCTTGCTTTCCCTCATTAATTTACCTACCCCCCCCCCCTCCATTAATGAAGCAACGCGGGGTGCGGACTTATCTGCATAAACATGTAGCGGACTCAGCTTTTTCCCGTTAAATAATCAGCGTTCAGCGCTTTTTTGCTAATGAAAGATTTTAATTACAAACTGTGGCTGCGCTGTTCTCGCTATAACCAGCGGATTTTCCTAATAACCAAGTGGCTCGAGGATCGAACCTTGGACAGGGTGAAACTACGGCTAAGTTTCTGTACGTCACTTGCCTCTGTCCACCCATCAGCAGCTGGACACATGGATGTTAATCGACTGTCAGTACCCATTTCGAGGTAATGGTTAACCAGTGCAGTTGGCGAGCGTCCGGTTTTCCTGAGTTATAACTTGCCACTGGGTCTCATATTTTGTTACCTCAGGGTGTGGTTGTGGTGTTAGCGGGAGCTGCTACACCTTCTGTTCTTACGAAAATTAATCAATACTGGTTTGTATAGTGAGGATCATGGTGACACTGTCTGCCTGGTAGTGAAGAAACACATATAACCGACTCACTGACACTCCTGGGTAAATATTTTTAATAAAACGGCGTCTAAACTGCACTGAGATTCTACCATATTAACAAGCGTTCTCTTACCCCAGTAGTCGTAAGGTTTGACTCAAGAATTAAAGCAAGTGCCTTAAGAATTTGAACTATGATTCTTCGTTTCTTTTATTGGCTGAGAGAAACGATGCCGGTGATCGCCGGTCAAATATCATATCTATTCATTAATTGAAAACGTTCATAACAAATTGTTTTAGTGACAGGAGAAATATATTTTCCTATTCAGTGATTGACAACTACATTAGTAAGGCAGTTTGTGTCACGTTTACTGATTGTTGAAATATGGAAATGGTTTTATGTCACAATTTGTTACATTTTTCTATATATTTGATTTTTCTTGATCAAGTTAAGTATTTTTTCTAATGAAGTATTTATGAACTTTCATTTCCTCAACTTAAAATAAAAGCTTCCCTTTCATGCTGGGAATATTATTGTGTTCAAATATATTTATCACAACTGTAACATAGAAACAGCACTAAAATAACAATAATGATAATAATAATAACAGTAACAACAATAAGAATAATAATAATAATAATAATAATAATAATAATAACCTTTCCTTTCGTGTTCTCTCTTCCCCCACTTTTCTTACTTTATTTCTTGTTCCTCATCTTCTTTCCCTCCCTTCTTCTCGTCTCACTCTTCCTTCCTTGCCTTCTTTCCCAACCTTTCTCTCTCTCTTTTTTCCTCCCTTTCTCTTCCCTCTACCTCTCAAATCTCCCTTTCCTCTCTCCCACCTTTCCCTCCCTCCCTCCTCTCAAGTTACCACCTCGAACACTTTCCTCTCCCTTCCCTCAATCATCTGGTAAATAATATAATATTTGTACAGCATTATCTTTTTGTTGTCTTATTATTCCCTGCGTCAGTATCATATTCTGTTGTTTTCTTTGTAGTTTCCCTCACCCTCTCCCCTCACCGGGCAAAACACAGATCACTTGTCAGTTCTGTTACACCCCAACACCACACATCACTTGGTCAGCCCCAAGCCACACCTTGATCACCACACATCACTTTGGCCAGCCCTGTTAAGAATCTCTGATCACCACACACACGCACAGCCCTGTTACACCCCTGACCCCCACACATCACTTGGTCAGCCCCTGTTACACCCTGACCTCACACATCACTTGTCAGCCTTGTTATTCCTGATGTTTTAAACCAGGGGAAGGCTTTTTAGACTGAATCTTGTACCTCCCTCCTCCCCCACCTCCCCTCTCCACTCTCTTCATTAATCTCTCCTCCCAACCTCCACCTTCCCCTCACCATTTTCACCATCCTCACCCCCCTCTCTCCCACCACCTTTTCCCTTCTCTCCCCATCTCCCCATCCTCCATTCTCCCTCTACCCCCCATGATGTCAGCAAGCCTGGGGACGTTTTAGTGTCTGTTTATTACCAGCATGGCGGCCGTCATCAGGTTTCTCGATCTCTGAAATTTGAAGAAAAAAAATTCTCAAAGATTCGTAGGATTTTACTTCAAGATTCTTACGATTTTTTTCCAAAATTCATACGATTTTTCTCCCTAAACGAGGATGAGGCAACGCGTCTAGTTACATCAGAGTCTGTGTGCAACTTCACCGCTTTATTTGACTGCGTTAATGAAGGTCAAAGCCTAATGAATCAGTTACAGTAAATGCGTTCTCACATTTCCAGGCAGGGGAAAATTTTAACTTAGAACCTAACCTAACCTAACCATCCCTACTTGACTTTACCTAACCTAACGTAACCAATCTAACCTAACCTAACCTAACGTAACCAATTTAACCTAGCCAATTAACCTAACCTGACGTAACCAATCTAACCTAACTGATCAAATCTAACTTAACGTAATCTAACCTAACCTAATATGCTGGACTCAGATATTACACTATACTGTAGTCTCAAGGATTCATTAACTACTGTATCTTCCCCTAAAATAAGGTACTTAACTACTCGCTGCAGTCTTAATGTAGGTTCGCCGCCATTTTTCTCCGCTATGTATCCGTCAGTAAGATACAAAATCCCTTTATAGCTACAGAAGAGATTTTAATCTATAAAGAATACAGGAACACAGGAATAGGTAAGTATTTGGGTGGTGCTCAAAAGTTCACTTCAGAGCTTCAAATGTTGCGCTATACTCTGTGTCTGTGAGTGTGTGTGTGTGTGTGTGTGTGTGTGTGTGTGTGTGTGTGTGTGTGTGTGTGTTCAACCAATTCCACTTACGAGGAAATTTTGACTTACGAACATCTGAGACCAAGGACGAAGGGGAGGGGATCCTTTATTGGTTAACACGACATCTTGTACGGAAATCAGCGAAGGGGACGACCTTATAGTAGCTACTCTGACGCGGCCGCTGGAGGACAGGTTCATTCTGGGGGTGTGGAGGGGTGGTAGGTTCTGGGGGTGTAGAGGGGTGCGAGGGGTGGGGTTTAAGGTGTAGGAGGTTAATTTAAGGATGTAAGGGGTTAATTTTAAGGGTGGGGGTGAATTTAAAGGGTGTTGGGGGTTAATTTAAGGATGTAAAGGGTGAATTATTTTTAAGGGTCTCAGGAGTAATTTTAGATGTATTAGTCATTGGGTTCTGGGGATGAGAAGGGATTTTCCGGGGTAATGATCAGGGGGCTGTAGACTCAGGGGTATAAGATGGGGAGAATGAAGCTATGCAGTGTAATGCTTGTCCCTAAAAAAAAAAATGTATATAATAATTACAAAAATGCACTGTCTTTCGCAGGATTTTTTCACGATTCATCAGAACGATCAGGAAAATTTATCGCAATACAAAAAAAAATCCACAACCTTAAATAAAAACCATCATACTCAACGAAGACAATTTTTCAACCCATTATAATAACCAAGAAAATTATTCACCACATAAAGAAAATTTCTCAACCCACCCCAACAGCCAGAATAATTCCCTGTATTATATCCTCTGTCAAATATATGGACAGTAACGAGTATATAAACGTAGGTTATTTACACATAAATTTCATAAACAGTATTTTACATTACCCGAGTTAATTATCATTTTAGCAATAACAATAATTTTCATGTCACGCCACAGATCCAGTGACTTTGATAACTATGACCCCGGACTAGGGTAGTGATGACCTGTCACAGTGGTGGCTGGGAGTTACACAGAACTTACAGCCAGTTGGTTGATGGAGACAGACGCGATCAGATGCATGTCCAGGAGGTCTGACACTTCAAGTTATCCTCCGTCTCTCCCGCTCATGAACAAACACGGGGCTAAACATTGATCAGTCCTGTCGTCAAACAATACCGTAATATACCTCTACTTTTGATGATAAACGAAAATAACCACAGCGTCTTTAAGTGAACTATCAGTAATCTGAAACATAATCTAATATATAAATAACGTTTCCAGTGTAGCGACAAACAAGGAAACATCCCCAACCCGTCCCAACAACCAAGAAAATTCACCAACCCGTCAGAAACAACGAAGAAACTTTATTGTCCTGTGAGGGAAAATATCGAGAGGAGGGGAAAACCGTAGCCATTATGGATTAGCGACGTCTCTGGCCTGCCAACCTTTTTAAGAGAGAAGAAATAATTTTTGATGTTCAACTTGGCTCATAAATCATAGAGGGTAATTTAGGCCACTGTTTTCAGGAAGTTACTCCGAGAGAGAGAGAGAGAGAGAGAGAGAGAGAGGGAGGAAGGTAGAGGGAATGAGTGATGTCAAACTACTGCGCGCGCGCGCGCGCACACACACACACACACACACACACACTAAAAAGTAAAATGAAATACCAATACGATGAAATTAAATATATATATATATATATATATATATATATATATATATATATATATATATATATATATATATATATATACTAAAAATAAGAAATCAGTAACAAACATTACCGAATCAACAAAGATAAAAATATATAAAATGATAAATAACAGAAACGAAATAAAATACAAGGAAATAAACAAAATGAAAAAGTAAACCCAAAACAGTGAACAAATGAATAATAACACAATATAATGAATGAAAATCGAATAAAAACATAAACATATACATTAGGAAAAAAGAGGAAATATTAAGAATTCAAACACTTCAACAATACGAAAAAATAAATTAATAAATAAATAAATTATATGACTGCCAGCCTGTCAGGAGACGTCACTACCCTAAGTTTGATAGAGATCAGCTGAAGAATAAAGGAAGGAGAGACGTTCTGACCAGAGAGAGAAGGTAGAGAGTGAGGGTGAGGAGGTGAGAGAAGGTGTAAAGTGAGGGAAGAAGGGAGGAATAGGTAGAAGAAGGAAGGAGGGGAGAGATGAGGAAGAAGGAGGGTGAAGGAGGAGGGTGAGGAAACGAATGAGGAAGGGAGACAAGAGAAGGAAGGGTCAGAAACGGGGCGAATGGGGGAGGGAGAGGATAGGAGAGTTGAAAACCAGCTGGATGAGGAGAGGAGAGAATGAAAGAAGTAGCAGGGTAAAGGAGGGGTAAGGGACCACACCTCCCCCCCCACAGCTGGTACCAGATAAAAGTTCCCATCATCACACGTCACAAGTTCCCCCTCTGCTCCCGGGTCATTAGTATTACAGGTTGGTGAGTTTATGTTTTCCTCTTAACTGTTGATGTAAGGACTCATTAACTAGGTCCCGTTCACTACTATACAAAGGTGAATACTCAAAAGTTCATAAATTAATTCTTTCTTTAACTAGAAACGTAAGACTGTACCGAACTAGGTACTTTAGCTAAGAGGTGTTCAGATGTCAGCAGTTTTGGGTAAAGACTAACGTAAGAATATGAGGGAATATCGTTTTGTTACAACTTACGTAGCCTATGACAGTCTTATTATTAGTAGTTAAGGGAAATATCAAAATATGAGTCTTAAAGAATACATGTCAGTGTAATAGCCAAAATGAACTATGTAGCTGCGCTGTTTATTTTCCGTTTATATGAAAATATCAAAACATGCACGTACAGTATGTCTTAGCTTAAATGGGTCAAGTAGCTACATTCTTAAATCTGAAGTTACGATAAATTTTTTTCTTCATATACTGTAAATGCGACAGCTTACAAAAGCCAGTTAGTTTCTTTCTTATATAACCAGTTAGGAGGAATTCTTCAACACACGACCCTTTCAGACTCCTGGACCAGCTCACCCCGACCACCCACATGAATACATCTGAATATCATTGAGTCGCTATTAAAGTATTTCTCTTTCGTCTTTTCTCTCATCCCTAGTTCTTACTCAGGTCTTCAAACAAGGGTGAACAATATCTAAAGGTGCGTTAGTGCGGGGCAGCATATACGATGATACGTGTTTGAAAAAAGAAAATCTCCCTCAGACGGAGACACAATCCCGGTCATTAGTCAGGAGAAGCGGGTATTAAGCTGGCTAACGTAGCCAAAAACTAATGCTCGTGCCGTCATAACTACGCCAGCACGAGACATCAGGAGCGCCAAGAGCTCTCCTGCACCCCGCGAGGACACTCAAAAGAGAAGTTACGCCAGGCGAATGTTCTCTCGCTTCTGTCTACAGTGGCACTCTTGTTGTGGCACCAACCAAAAAATTAAACTCAGACGTTGGTAATGTTGTGTCCAGGGGGTGTGTGCTACATCTCTCTCTCTCTCTTCACGTCACCAGAAAGACCCACAGATTAACCAGTACAAGTTATTTACTTAAGGGATCTACACTCGGGTTCTCAAAGCTTCCTACTTTTTTTCTCCTTTGGTGACGTGAGAAACCATCTAACTGATGCACTTCAAGTACCACACAAAGATAAAATTCAATATGGCGTGAAAGTTGCATAGAGACTGTACTAGAAGAGTTCATCTTTTCCCATTTGCAAGTAAATAGAATACTCATGGTGGTCAAAAGGGCGTTTAAAGTTCACTAGAGACTCTGCCTTTGCCAGATGCATCTATCCCCAGTAAGGAAGAACTACAAGGTTAAGTTACGTTAAGTCATCTTGATCAAACTCCTCTTGTGGGCGGAAAACAGCACGAGTCAAAACAGTAAAGGCGGTCACTGGATTCACTAAACACAACCAAAATAATGTACTGGTTTTAAAGGAGGGTCATGGAAGGGGTGGGCTGTGGAAGGGGAGGATCATGGAAGAGGAGGGTCATGGAAAGGATGGGTTGTGGAAGGGGAGGGTCCTGTAAGGGGCTGATTTTTACGAGCGGTGAATGGCCATTGTTTAGGGTAAGAGGGCGGTTGTAAGTCGAGTTGACAGATACGACACTTTTTGCTCTCCTCGACGACCGCTTTGTTTACACTGGGTCTAACATCCCGCTCAGACCTGTCACCACCCGTCTGGGTCGTTGATTGAGAGGTGGAGAGAGAGAGAGAGAGAGAGAGAGAGAGAGAGAGAGAGAGAGAGAGAGAGAGAGAGAGAGAGAGAGAGAGAGAGAGGGGGAGGGGGGTTGCATTTTTACGAGTTTCTAACGGTAGGTTTTGTGTTACGGGAAGGGAACACGGCCGACTTATCACTGTAGTTCTGCTGGTTATGACCCATGTTGAGGGAGGGTGAGTGGGAGGGAGAGAAGGGAGAGGATTTGAGTAGAGGAAAGGGAGGGAAGGGACAGGATATGAGTAGGGGAGAAAGAGGAAGGGAGATATAGAGGGAAAGCCGAAGAAGGGTGGGCGAGAGAGAGAGAAAGGGAGAGGAAAAATAGGAAAGGGTGTGCATAGGGGAATGAGAAGGAGAAAAGGAGAGAGAGAGAGAGAGAGAGAGAGAGAGAGTGGTAATAAGAGTGGGATAGGGTGTAAAGGAGAGGGAATAAAAAGGATGAAAAAGGGAAAGGAGGAAGAGTGGAAAAGAAAGGGGAGAGAGATAGGGAAGAAGAAAGAGAGGGGGAGGAAGGAAGGCGGAACAGAGAGGTAGAAATGAATACAGAGGATGGGAATGGAGGGAAAGAGAAAAGAATGATGAGGAAACGGAACAAGGAGAGAGAGAGAGAGAGAGAGAGAGAGAGAAAATAGCCAATAAACAACTACTAACAATTATTTAACTATTAAGCTGCAGTTTTATCGTTTCTCGGCAATTAAGACGTAAATTAAATAGTAGTAATAGTAGTAGTAACTCAGCTTAGGGTTGCCACTTTTGTATTTTGATATTTAATATTAAGGTATTAAATAATGGAGGCTGGAGGCCACATAAAAAAAAGTAGTAGTAGCAGTAGTATTTGATTTGAGTTGTAGTAGTAGCTGTAGTAGTAGCTGTAGTAGTACCTGTAGTAGTAGTAAGGTTGCCTTCAGGGGGTGTGAACTTGGAAGGGAGAGAGGGGAGATGATAAGAGGTTAGGGAAGGATGGTGGTCTAAACATTCTTTATTCCTTATTCTTTCTCCTTCCTTACTCCTCTTTCTTTCTCTCTCTCTCCCGCTTACTCCTCACCATTGTAGTAGATAAAGAACAAGAGGAAAAATAACAATACCGACCAAAAAACTCTACGAAGTTACCTGGGCAGATACCTAGCCATGGCAGGAGCGTTATAGCCATTTGAGCGATTTTTGGGCGGGTTCCCAGTCTGTGTGAGATGTCTTGTCATTGTCTTTCCCTATATCTCTATTTTTCCCTCTTTTCTCTTTCTTTCTCTCTCTTTTCTGTTTATTTCTCACTACTAGAGGACAAAGAATAGAGCTTGAATGGTAACGAGTAGTAGTAGACAGCCATAACAACGAAGAAATCCCGGATACAAGGACAGATAACTAGCCATGACGGGCGGGTTATGGCCACTGGCGCGATTTTTGGCGGGTTCCCAGGCGCGGGCGAGATTTTCCCGCCATTCTCGCCAGTGAAGTGAGGATGGCTATAAAGGACGGGTTCCAATTGAAGCTGTCTCGTTACTCCGGCGAACAGTCTTTACCTAAACGAATGGTATGGAAAGAGTAAGAGGAGTGAAGCATAAAGTAGAGGAGAGAGAGAGAGAGAGAGAGAGAGAGAGAGAGAGAGAGAGAGAGAGAGAGAGAGAGAGAGAGAGAGAGAGAGAGCAACTAAGACAATCATGAAGACAGAAAAACAAGACAAAAACAATCACAAAGACAAACAAAAACAACCAAACAAACAACAACAATGACAACAACAACAACACAACTCGTCTCAATTAATGACACTCCCAATTACCTTTTCAACAGAGGGTTACCAACGAGTGTATTTCTTTTCTATCTTTAATTACCTTTGGGATTATCTCACCTCCAGTTGGTATATATGTGAGTCTACCTGTGTGACGTGTACTAATTAAGGTTATTCCCAGAACAGGTATTGAGCGTGGGTGTGGAGGGGGAAAGGGAAGCGTGTGTGTGTGTGTGTGTGTGTGTGTGTGTGTGTGTGTGTGTGTGTGTGTGTGTGTGTGTGTGTGTGTGTGTGTGTGAATAAGAAGACAACTACGACGTGTGAAACAAATTAACCAGGGCTGAAGTAAGGAGATCAAGACACTATACGAGGATAGGAAGTGAGACAAGTAATGAGCCTAGTGGTGAGCCAAGTAACGAGCCCACACGTGAGCTAAATAATGAGTCAAAAATGAACCAAGAAATGAGACCAAAAAAAACAAAAAAAAACACCATTAAGTGACAGAAGATAAATGGGATGAGTTTTGTCCTTGAAATTAAATTCTTCCAAACACTATAGACACAAAAACAAAAATAAACACACACACACAAAAAAAAACAGAAAAACTAAAATACAAAAACAACTTTCCGCAGCCTCAAAGGACTTACACAGTTTTACAATTTTTTTTGCGACTTTTTTGTGAACTCTGGATTCACTTTTGCTGCTAAAATTGATTTGAGCTCGACTCTAACCTCTGGGAAAAAAAGGTGAAAATTCATCAAAGGATTGTGACGAGAAGGAAAAGAAAATATAGAGTTGAAAGAAAATGGAGGGAGAGACATGGAAGAGAATGGAATGAAAGGTTTTAAACTTGAAAGAAAATTATATAAATGAAAGAAACCTAGAAAAAAGAAATTAAAAAGCAAAGATCACATAGAAATACAGAATTACCATTGAAAACAGACATAAAAATCAAAATATAAAGGAGAGGAACATTGAAAAGGGGAATTAAACACACAAAACGGATATCAAACACATCAGTGACCAGCCAAATATCGGTATTTTCCACCGTTTTACCCGAAAATACTTTTGTTTCCGTGTATTTCCCTTGTGTTTAGTTTATTTTGGTTGGGTTGGGTTGGGTTGGGTGAACTCCTAAACTTTACATCAACATCATCTTCAAATTCCTCTCTCTCTCTCTCTCTCTCTCTCTCTCTCGCTCTCTCTCGCTCTCTCTCTCTCTCTCTCTCTCTCTCTCTGGGGAGTATTCAACCCACTTGACTGGAGTGAAAGAATAAATTAAGGGTTTTATGTGTTAGAGGAAAGAATCTTACCGAACCTAACCTTATTGAGCCGTAAGGTTATGGAGCTCTTCTGGTAGTAAGTGAGGTAGAATAAGATTTTGAACCCAAGTGAGCAGCTCTCTCTCTCTCTCTCTCTAACCAACCCGTCATTCAACCGTCTCTTGTCTCTCTAGTCATCTATCTATCTATCTATCTATCTATCTATCTATCTATCTATCTATATCTATCCTGAAATATTAACCCAATAATTAACATCATCATGTTCTGGAGATTCACTAAAGGTGACTCAGTGAATCAGCCTTAAAAAAACTCAAGAGAGGAAGAATCATTAAGACTTAGAATGGGGTTATTAGAGTAAGTGAAAGTCTTGGTCCAGCTTACTACTTCTTGAATGAATGAATGTTTGTCCAGATTCACAAAGGTTCTTACGATAAATATTCCTCGAGGCTGATGACGCAAGAATGTAGTTAACTGATTGACTTAAATCACAGTACAATGTTAGTGTCTGAAAATAACATCACACTTATGAAAATACTAATTAGATACATTCACTTAACACAAGAACCTATCTAGTTAAAGTCTCAGTATAAATTTGAAACCATTTTGATCATCTAATAAATAAATCTTAAAGC
>NW_024756415.1:57500-70000 GCF_018991925.1 Homarus americanus
ACCTCTATTGTTTACAGTCTGGGAGTGACGATATTAACTTAATAAAAGAAGCTAACTGGTCGGTTTTTGTTGATTTTGATACAAGGGTAATAGAAGCTTTAAGGCCATACATACTAGGAGACTTTAAGACCATACATACTAGGGAGAGTTAGACCCATGCAACACGGGGAGAGGCTTTGAGCCACTTTATGCCCCAGGAGGGCTTTAAGGGCCACATACTGGAAGCTTTAGAGCCATACATACTGAGGGGGGGGGGGAGCTTAAGGCCATACAAGTAAAGATGCCAGAGATAAATAAGGCGTGGTGTAGCCCGGAGGCGGCGTGGTGCTCCTCCCTCCGTACTGTAATAACTAAGACACAAGTCACAGCAAAGATACAACCACGAATTTCCTCGACGCAGAATTTCACATTTTCCGAATCCGACAGGAGAAAGATTTGTTATACCTGGAAACTACTTAGAGTCGCTGATTTTTCTTGTGCAACCAGTGTGGGCTGTCGGCCATGAAGCTGTCTGCTACTGAGTCTGTCTTTGTCTCAAATAAGTTTCACAAGACCAATAAAATACTCCAATGAAATACGTGGACGGGTGGTTGGGTGTATGGAGGGCTTTATTTATTGTGACCCCGGAGAAGATCCTCCTTTCATCTCCACTCCGGATATACTTGTGTTTTTTGTTTCTTTTTTACAAACTTTCTTTGGATTTTTTCATGAATCCATACAAATCAGACTCAAAAACTTCTTTTCTGGTGAATATTCTAAACCCGGTGTCTTGTGTATATTCTAAAAACAAAATATTCCACGACTCTTAAAATGTCTGTGAAATAAACCAAGAAAATTATGTTATTGAGATGAACGGGTGTAGTAGATGACTTTGTTTCCACTTACATCATAAAAATAACATGTGCATTATTCTTGTGGGACTCCTCCAACAATCTCTAAAAAACACGATAATATACTGCCATAATGTAGGATGAGGTTGTGAGATGGAGGTAAGTGCACACCAGAGGAGCTGCTCGGTAGGTTTCCAGGCCGCCAGTCTGGAGAGATTCTTAAAAAAAAAAAAAAAAAAAAGTTTTCAGGCGGCTGTGGCAGAAGTACAAATACAGTAGTGGATTTAAGTTAGGCAGGCAGAAAAATTCTCTCCTCCTACTGGAGAAAAAAGTAAGAGATATTCTCACTCTCTCTCTTTTTCCCGTTCATTTCATACTCCCTCCCTTCCCGAGAGAGAGAGAGAGAGAGAGAGAGAGAGAGAGAGAGAGAGAGAGAGACTTCAACATCAACAGCTCTCTCTAACACCTCAAACCAATTTTCTCTCCCTCCACAGATTACTGACCCACCCCTAACCCCCACCCTCCCTATACCTCCCCACACCTCTCCCAGACCCACGTGGGAGAAGCGTGGGAGAGGCATGAGTAGCGTGGGAGCAGACAAAGGAAGTAGGATACAAATAAAACACACTTATCTTAACGAGGAAAATATAAAAAAAAGTCTCTCTAATTAGTCTCAGTAGTGCAATGTCGAACCCATTTTGACCGCTGCCGTTGTGTTCAAGCATAAATGAGGTAGAAAAAAAAACACCAAGCTCTCACATCTCCAGTAAAGAGGAAAACAAAAAAAAAAATGTTACGTTGAGCAGTGATGAGTCTGAAGCCTAATGGGGATTATAATTCAAGTCTTCCTCTTACTGGTGGTGTAGACTCTAGCTCATTCACTCACTCACTCACTCACTGACTCAATGATATCCTCATACACTCACTCAAACACCCACATACACTCACTCAAACACCCACATACACTCACTCAAACACCCACATACACTCACTCAAACATCCACATACACTCACTCAAACACCCACATACTCACACTCAAAGGTCAGGAGAGTTAGTTCAGTTAAAGTCTCAGTTAATTCTAAGGGTTCAGTTAAAGTCAAGAGTTAGTTTTAAAGGTTCAGTTAAGGTTCAAAGTTAGTTCAAAGGGTTCGGTTAAAGTCTCAGTTAGTTCTAAAGGTTCAGTTAAAGTCAAGAGTTAGTTTTAAGGGTTCAGTTAAGGTTCAAAGTTAGTTCAAAGGGTTCGGTTAAAGTCTCAGTTAGTTCTAAAGGTTCAGTTAAAGTCAAGAGTTAGTTTTAAAGGTTCAGTTAAGGTTCAAAGTTAGTTCAAAGGGTTCGGTTAAAGTCTCAGTTAGTTCTTAAGGTTCAGTTAAAGTCAGAGTTAGTGTTAAGGGTTAAGCTAAGGTCAGAGTTACTGAGTATTGTGTTAAGATCGAACTCAGAGACTCCGGTACCAAGAGCCATTACTGCTAGAGTATTTCATCTTATTTATGTGCGGCCAAAATCATGACGTGTTTCTTGAGTGCTAAATCCTTTTCTGTGTGTGTGTGTATTCTTGAGAGATCAATTATATTACAAGTAAACCCATTCCTCCTGTCGATGGTTAAATGATAATCAGTAATTAAAGGGACCTGCCATTAATCGATAATCGCCTACTGTATCATTATTTCACTCTCACTGTATCGCTGTCACTATATAACTCACTATAGCACTATTATTACCATATAACTTATTGAGAGACAGAGAGAGGGAGGGAGAGAGAGAGAGAGAGAGAGTATGTAAGGTCTCTCACAATCCGTTGTCATTTAAGAATAGGCATTTAGATTCCTACCATTACAACCATAACCATAACACCTCACAACTACCATAGCAACTACAACCTCCGATAAATACATCAATCAGGACGCAAAATATAAATATTAACATAACTTTTACCACAAGTTAACGTCAATAACAACAACCGCAACATAACGACACCAACAACTACCACATGTTAATAACGATAACAACAATTACCACAACTTAACACCAACAACAACTAACACAACTTACCACCAACAACAACTACCACAACTTAACACGTCAACAACAACTACCACAACTTAACAACGTCAACAACAACTACCACAACTTAACAACGTCAACAACAACTACCACCACAACTAACAACTTCAACAACAACAACTACCACCACAACAACAACAACTACCACACCTTATTAACGTCAACAACAACAAAATTCGTGTCGGAACATGTTTTTGGCGGTCTTTTTCCCTCATCAGCTGATTGAATTTATCAAGTCTATGGTGATTGGTTGATAGGTACGCCATCTCAGCCAATCAGTTCCGATCGGGTGATTCATTTTGTCAAGTCTATTGCGACTGGCTGAAAGGTTAACAATCTCAGCCAATCAACTTGCCCCCCCCCCCCCCCGCTTTCACGTAATCGTAAAGGGACAGGAAATATGTTGGTGTGATCAATAGTTAATTTGCTAAGAGCATCTATGGCGGACCATCACTCACTACTATCACAGACTCACTCTGGCTCCCCACCACCTAAATGAAGCCTTCATCTTAAAAGCCTTCCATTTCTGATTACTCTTTCAAGACTTTCGGAGCATCATATGAAGAAAATAGTCTATGGTTTTCCCTGCATGATGACTCTCTCTCTCTCTGTTCCTCTAATCTCTATCTATCTCTCTTATCTTTATCTTTCTCTCTTATCTCTTATCAATTTCTCTTAACCCTCTCTCTCTCTCGTTAAAAACAATCTTACTCTAAGGATTTTCCGTGGACCCGCAGTCAGAAACCTGATAAATTATGGCGTATTTTTACATATTATACGCGTTAGTGGCTGACTACATAAACCACAACAATATGAACACTATACTCCACCCAGAATAAATACATATGTATACGTTTCATAAATCTATTCATACACGGTACATAACATAATATTACATTACATAACATTACATATACATAACATAATATTACATTACATAACATTACATATACGTAACATAATATTACATTACATAACATTACATATACATAACATAATATTACATTACATAACATTACATATACGTAACATAATATTACATTACATAACATTACATATACATAACATAATATTACATTACATAACATTACATATACATAACATAATATTACATTACATAACATTACATATACATAACATAATATTGTATATGCATATCATAGCATAACATAAAATAACATAACAAAGGCCAACATAACAAATTTATAACTCCCCCCAGAAAAAAAATAAGTCAAGGAAGGTTTAGTGCTCTTAATTATTTCTCCTCCATAAGGATTTAATTATTGGAAACAAGCTAATTAACCCCGTTTATGAGGTGATTAGGGCATCATGAAAGGCAATTAAGTAGATAATAACCTTAGAGTAGCTTGAAACTCGCTGGTCGACGGTTTGTTCACGTTCTGCCTAGAAATGATGAGTCAATGTTTACGTTTGACGATAAGATACACAACAAAGATGAGAGAGAGAGAGAGAGAGAGAGAGAGAGAGAGAGAGAGAGAGAGAGAGAGAGAGAGAGAGAGAGAGAGAGAGAGAGAGAGAGAGAGAGAGAGAGCGAAGTTGAAATTTTAACCTGTACATCTCACTCCCCAGCTCTCTCAGTTCGGCAACCCCCCCCACTCCCCCACTCTCCCTCCCCATTTTCCTCTTACCTCCCCACTCCCACCTCCCTCCCCCTGTTACTCTCACTTCTCGCTTCCCCTCTACCTTCTTCCTCCCCCTCACTTTCCCTTCCTTCTAACCTCTTAGAACCTCAGGGTCAAGTAAGGTCACATGTGAGAATGGCCTCTCACACCCCGCCCCCCAAGGTCAATAGAGGTCACATATGAAATGGGATCAAACAAGGTGATGAGGCGGAGGAAAACAGGTACAGGACAGGTGGAGGAGCACAGGTGGAGGACTGGTGGAAGAGCACAGGTGGAGGGTAGGTGGAGGAACACAGGTGGAGGGTAGGTGGAGGAACACAGGTGGAGGGTAGGTGGAGGAACACAGGTGGAGGGTAGGTGGAGGAACACAGGTGGAGGGTAGGTGGAGGAACACAGGTGGAGGGTAGGTGGAGGAACACAGGTGGAGGGTAGGTGGATGAACACAGGGGAGGTAGGTGGAGGAACACAGGTGGAGGGGTAGAGGAGCAAAGACGTAGGGATGTGGAGAGCACAGGTGGAGGGGTAGGGCACTGTGGAGGGTAGGTGGGAGGAACACAGGTGGAGGTAGGTGGAGGAACACAGGTGGAGGGTAGGGAGGAGCAGATGGTGGAACAGATGGAGGAGCACAGGGAGAGGGTAGGTGGAGGGAACAGGTGGAGGGTAGTGGAGGAGCACAGGTGGGAGGGTAGGACACAGGTGGAGGGTAGGGAACACAGGTGGAGGTAGGTGGAGGAACACAGGTGGAGGGTAGGTGGAGGAGCAAAGATGGTGGAACAGATGTGGAGGAGCACAAGTGGAGGACGTGTCACAGGGCTGTCGGACGAGCTGTTTGGGGGTCATGTGAGTTTGTTGAATGAGGTGATTCTGTTTTATGAATTAGCTGAGCATGAGGTAGTTAAGGCGATGAGATGACGTCACGGGTAATGAGCAAAGTTAGCAGGTTAATACATTATTACCTTGAGGGTGAAGCACACAGGTACACACGCACCTAAACGTACAGTACATAATCACGTCAGTCACGCAAACTGCATATGGGGGGGCATACACATAATACACACAAACACACATATATACAACACACATACGACTGACACATAACACATACATTATATAGCAACATACACACCACGCTCACCTCTCCTTCACCCGATCTATAGGAAACTAGGCGACTGGCTGTGGCGGATGAGGTCGTATGATGGCTTATAATGGGAAATAATGGCGTAAAATGGTATATGATGGCCCTATCCATCCCCATTCCAGTAGAAGTTGAAGATAGATCGGTCAATACATTACTGAGGCCACCAGCGGATGCATTATTTATATATGGTCAAAGTTAGAACATTTGTATTATGGCTGCCATATTGCCCTTATCTGGCGTTGACCTCAGACAGACAGACAGAGAGACATACAGTAAATAGACAGACAGACAGAGAGACATACAGTAAGCAGACAGACATACACACAAAGATGTACAGGTACACGTTTACACCTACACATACATACACAACAATCGTAAGTACTGAAATATTAACATAATCTTGTGTCTGCTGAACCTTGTAGTCTACCCTTGTGTCTGCTGAACCTTGTAGTCTACCCTTGTGTCTGCTGAACCTTGTAGTCTACCCTTGTGTCTACTTCACTCGGGTCATCTGAAGATTAGGCATAACAGCTTATTTCACCAGAAGATTAGACTCTTGCTCTCACCTACTTTACCCTAACCCCCCTAAGATAGTGAATCTTCCGGTGAAATAAGCTGGGGGGTGTAATCTTCAGGTGACCCCTTTCCTCATTTCCCCAATTAATGTGATAATGAAGCTGTTGAGTCATTAAGGTGGCAATTACCACCGGTGGAATTTTTTTATGGGGGAGTTCCATCTGTTTTGGGGAAGTTTATATTCATTATTTTAATTCTTTATCATCATGTATATCCGGGTGAGTTAGGGGAAATGAATCAATGGTCTTTAAGAATATGAGTTAGGCCAAAACATGAATAATTAAGGAATGGAAATGATACCAAGTTAGAGTTAATTCTTCACACTCCCTGAACTTAAAATTTCACTTGAATCTTGATATTAGGATGGCAATTTATGTGGTTATATCTGTGTTAGTTCTCTATCGTTCTATCCCCTGTGATGGACCCCAGTGTGTACAAAAGTCTTTCTTGGCGTGGCTATAGTAAATGTCATCTGCCGACTTATATACGAGTACTAACTAGACACAGGTACAGTACTTATTCCGTTTTAAGGGTCACTTCAGGGGGGTGAGAAATGACATCATGTGTTTCGTACTATCTAGGGTGTATATTGCTCATGTTAATTGCGTGTTTAACGGTGCAGAAGTAACGTTTGTCATGTTAGCTATTAAACTTTAAGGTGACCCCCGAAATATTGCGTAAAGAACCGTCACACACACACACACACACACACACACACACACACACACACACACACACACACACACACACACACAGTATGATGACCTGGGTATGAAAGGTGTTTTTCTGCCTCCCAACACACATCAACACACGTGATTATTTGTGTGTGGAAGACTGTCACCTTAGAGCTTCACAGTTGACATAACACTAGATATTTCGGGCTCCTTATAAACACTAATAACATCATCTGTAAGAATTAAGGTTAAGGAAAAGTATCATACCTCTTCTGAACCCTTAAAATGACCTCTTATCTGTAACAGTCTACGATACAGTCGGGTTCATCCACAATATCGACTTCAATGTTGAGGATTCTTCACGAGCCACGAGATCGTCTGCAGTGGTATTATCATTTTTCACTACTGTCCTGTTAACTTTACATAATGAACCCTCTGCAACCCTCTCCTTGATGGCTTCGTGCGGGTAAACAATTTCCTTCACTGATAATTTTCTCTCGATCACTTCTTGGTATCAGAGAATTGTCAATTGAGAAGGAAATTGTCTTTTACTAAAAACAAAAAAACAAAAAAACTACAATAAAACAGGACGAAGAATAAAAAAGTTTACCTGGATCAAGTTTTTTTCTTCTGTTATTTATTTACTTCAAATTATACTTCAAGACCTCACGTTACTTGACATAGAGGCATAGTCCATTACAAAGTACCAAAATCCAATACTACAGGGTTGTCTCAGAACAATGTATACACACGGCCTTACAGATTATCGTGGAGAAAACGTGAATGTTTGTGTTACAACTTCAACATTGTCCTCCTATGTTGATGTGCGAGGTTCCCATAAGTGAAGACAATGTTGCTGTTGTAATAAAAATCATACACTTGATCTTCACGAAACTCATCCAGACAGTGTGTATACATTTTCTTGACACATCCTGTATACTCGGCGTGAGGTTAAGGTAATAAAGACATCAAGATATAGGGAAGGAATAACCAGGACACAACACTGCTTCACCCATAATGACCACTGTAGGTCTTGGCGGATATATTATAAAGAAAAAGAAAAATTATAATTGGATATTGATCCATAATTATAACAATAAAGATGATTGATTGTCTTCTGTTTTAGTGACGCCTGGCATGCGAAGCTCAGTTGCCAGCGAGTGTATTGCTCACCAAAAGTTGCCAACGAGTGTATTAAACCACCTAGAGATGCCACTGAGGATATCACACTGTGCATCTACAGTAGAGTCACTAGTGAGAGTATTGTGTCACACAGGTGTCAGACATCACCTGCCCACCTGACCAGGTACAATGATTACAAACATTACGGCAGGTGGTGGTTGACGGATGGTGTACCTACACGCGAGAAGTCGATGATATAATCTGGTAAAGAACAAAGCCTTGGACAGTAGTGAGCTCTCTTACCAGTACTACCTCACCCCTCTGAGGATGACCTTTGATTTGACCTTATGTCCCAAAAAAGTTAAATACGACGAAAAGACAAATGTTCTAAAACAAATTTAATGTTCAACAACTAATAAATGAAATTACATCTTCAATACCAACGTCAACACACACCTAACACACTTATTCCCTCCCAACCATCAACTTTATCTAACTTCTTTTATCTACCATCTATTTATCTACCATTTATACTACCCACCATCTACTTTAAACACTACTTTGTCTTCAGCTATTTTATGTACCCTCAATTCTATCTACCACCTACTTTAACCATCTGATTCCACCATCTATTTAATCTAATATATATTCTATCTCTCGTCTGCTTTATCTACCATCTTTTTTTATCTATGATCTACCTTAAAATACTTCCTCCCCGACATGCTTAAGTCTACCCTCTCAGATAGCAGAGTAGGTGTGGGGTGATTGGAAAGTTTACATTGCATTTACATTTTTCAAGACCAACTTAAACTTTCTTCGCCTCGTGAGGTTTTTAAGGGGGTGGAGCCACTACAAAATTTAAAGGTAAATCAAATTTTAGGTACGTTTGGTTTTTTTAAAGGATACAACGTCGGGTAGCCGGTCTCTGCCTCCTCGTGTATTGATGTCACCCATGTTATTCTGGTTTGGCTGAGGTCGGTGCATAGGTTCCTCTCTCTCTCTCTCTCTCTCTCTCTCTCTCTCTCTCTCTCTCTCTCTCTCTCTCTCAGCGAGTGATATTGCCTTGGCGGTGTGTTTACAATAATATCATACCACTATTTCACTGTACTACTTGCTGGTTTGATGGTGTAGATCATTACAACGTGTGTTTCGAATTATATTGATCAAATGGGACAGTTTTTATGGTACACGGTACATTTTGATAAGAAAAATTGGTACAGCGTGGAATTCGAGTTAACATTATAATGCTGGAGCAGTAATTGATTTCAGAAATTAATACAGCGTAGAAATTCAGGCTGTTTCATTAGTTACAGTGATACAGTTTTATTCACAGACTATTATTATTGGAATTAATACAGGTTAATAATTCCAATTTACAAACTAATTTATTGTTATATAAAATACTGGCGACGTAACCACCAGGTCAAGCACTTGGGCCTTGAGGGGTGACTTAAGTAGATTAGGACACACTTGGCGTTAGATTAAAATTAGACTGTTAAAATATACGTAATAAATAGTGGTACAGTTTAATTTTGTAATGTATGAGGCTATGTATTGCTGTAATTAGTGAATGCTAGGGTGTTTCTGCTGTATTTATTATTGTTGTTACAGGTTGTTAGTAGTAAAATTATGATTATTATTAATATTAGTATTATTATTATTATTGAATAAGTTACCAAAAAATGAACTTTGTATGGGAAAAATACTAGCAAGTTAATATAGGCCTAATAGTAACGCATATATATATATATTAAAATAAATAATAATAATAATAATAATAATAGTAATGATAATAATGTGGATCAATTAGTCTTCAATAAATTATAAAGTTAATAACTCCGCCATTATAAAAAAAAAACCCGATTGCATATGTTATATAGAGACCGGCTTATTCTATACTCTACAGATCACACCTCATATATAGTGTCCATAAAACTGACTCATTCTAGACTACAATAGACAGCACACACGTCAGTTTTATTATACTTGAACACCTCCTAAGTTTTTGTTCTCATCCTAGAAGACGTCGACCGGTACACTGTGTTCTGTTTGTAATATATTTGAGGTTAATAAGTTTTAAAATGATAATAGATAATTTTCTGGACACTGTATTTACATGTAACAAATGACGTTTACAAGTGTGTGCCAAAAATTATGATTTAAACGTGGCACTGTGGCATATAAACGTGGCACCAATGTGTGTGTGTGTGTGTGTGTGTGTGTGTGTGTGTGTGTGTGTGTGTGTGTGTGCACCTCAAGGATGCAGGAATCACACGACCTAACCAGCGAATCAAGTTTTTAATGAGAGTGAAATGAAATCTTCCTCCTTCTCGTCTCATCCCCCTCCGCTTCTTACATCTTTATCCCCGTTACCCCACTTACGTATTCCTATTACCTCTTCTCTCTCTCCGTCTTTACTACATTTTTTCACTCCACATACATTATTATTCATATTGTTAGAAGGATAGCTAAGATGTTTCAGCTGTGTCTATCAGTCTATGAATATCAGAGTCGGAAAATATTACCAATGTTGTTAAATAAAATTAATCGTCTTATGTGTAGTTACATGGGATATTTTGCAATTAATTATTTGAGAACGACGAATTAACCCTTTGAGAACGACGAATTAACCCTTTGAGAAGGACGAATCAACTTTTTGAGAACGACGAATCAACCCTTTGAGAACGACGAATTAACCCTTTGAGAACGACGAATCAACTTTTTGAGAACGACGAATCAACCCTTCAAGACTCAAGGGGTTAAATCGTAGTCGTGCTTCAAGAAACATGAGTCAACATCTATCTGCACTTAAGAAACCCTGAGAGTTGAGTGTTGGTATCAAGGTGGTGGTGACCCTACACTGAGGCACTGATGGTACGAGATTCATTAGCTCCTGGTGAATGGACGACTGTGTCAAGATGTGAAATGTTGATAGTGAAATTGATATTGAAACAGTTTATTAATTCAGAATAATACAGATGTAAAGTAAACAACAGCAATATTTACGTGGCTGAGTCTTTCGAATGTTGCAACTCTACCGAATGGCCTCTGATAAACACTGTACATTTATCTGAGGGAAAATTATTAAACAACATACAGTATCGTCGCCCTGGTTATCTAGTATTTCCATGAGTTGTCTAGGAGGAGAGATGGAAGCAGGACTGGTGGATATGTTTACATTTCAGACTAACTATCAATAAAAATCTAATTTAAATTCAATTCATATTTCGTTTACTATGATTTAAATCACGCCAGCCCAAATATTGATATCAGACTTGAGTAACATACTCATCTAACTTTTCTCTCGACAGACATCTTGCACGTATTGAAGGTGAGGTGCTGCCAGGTGTACGATCATACCGACACCAATACTCTCCGTTCTAGTTACAGATTTAACCCAACATGATAAAGAATGAATACGATTTTTTTTTATATTACCAAGTTATAATCACATTACCATCACATTTACAGATAGAAATGGCTCATCTCTTTAGATGCGTTATTCCACACTTGAAGTAATATCCTTCACATATGAAAACACTAATCAGTCTGGTCAAGAAAGGTGTTCACTGGGAAGACTAAACACAGCCGGAAAGAACATTCACCGACCAGTACGATATCTTCAAACATCATATTGTTCGCTTGTAAACTGACGTCAGTGTTGGTCAGACTGTGAGCGAGGGAGGGTGTACCGGGCCAGTGTCCACCAGTCTGACCTGACGCACTGCCCCCCCACCCCCACCCCCCCGGCCCTCTCTCTAAGTTGTTCTTCTTGCTTCCCCCTGAACTATGTTTTCTTCATCCTTCTTGGTCTTCATTATTTTCCTCTCCCCTTCTATCCCCATCATTCCCATAATCTCTCCCCCTCTCCCCAACACCTATCTCCCTCTCTTCCTTACTCTCACAGGGCCCCTCTAATCCTTTCTTCTCACCAACATCCTTCTCCTTCCTACTCCCCCATTCCATTACTTTCCCTCTCCCTGACTCCTCTTCCCTCTAGTCTCCTACCTCCCCTCCCCAAATCTTCCCTTTCCTTAAGCTCCATCTCCCATACTCTCCCCTCTATGGTTCCCCCCCTCCCTCTAGTCTCCTCTTCCCCTCTCACAAGTTTGCTTAGTGTCCTAAGGGTGACCATTTTTATTTTCAAGGGACATA
This sequence comes from Homarus americanus, assembly GCF_018991925.1. Lineage (NCBI taxonomy): Eukaryota > Metazoa > Arthropoda > Malacostraca > Decapoda > Nephropidae > Homarus > Homarus americanus. The sequence goes on from NW_024756415.1 coordinate 69,701, forward strand.
AAGTTGACAAGAAATTCGCGTCTGTGAGGTCTTGATGAGGAGAGAGAGAGAGAGAGAGAGAGAGAGAGAGAGAGAGAGAGAGAGAGAGAGAGAGAGAACACCTCCCTCAGTGAGTCAGCTTCCAGAAAACCTTTTTTTATATCATTTTCTCATAATTAAAAAAAAAAACTTGAGGTAATGTGAGGGAGGATGTCTGTTGAGTTTGTCTGTCTCCAGGGCTGTGTTGTTTGTCTGTCAGTCTGTTGAGGGAGTGTATCTGTGTCCAGAGTCTGTTGAATGGGAGGGTGTGTGTGTGTGGAT